>NC_056526.1:393124-408519 GCF_019175285.1 Sceloporus undulatus | reverse complement strand
TCTGGTCAGGCCCCACCTGGAATAATATTGTGTCCAGTTTTGGGACAATACAGTTCAAAAAGGACATTGAGAAACTGGAGCCATGTGTCCAAAGGAGGACGACAAAAATGGTGAAGGGTCTGGAAACCATGCCTTATGAGGAAGGACTCAGGGAGCTGGGGATGTTTAGCCTGGAGAAGGTTAAGAGGTGACATGATAGCCCTGTTTAAATATTTGAAGGGGTATCATGTTGAGGATCAAGCAAGCTTGTTTTCTGCTGCTCCAGAGAATAGGACCCGGAACAATGGATGCAAGCTGCAGGAAAAGAGATTCCAGCTCAACATTAGGAGGAACTTCCTGAGAGTAAGGGATGTTCAACAGTGGAAGACACTCTTTCCTCGGAGATTATAGTGGAGTCTCCTTCCTTGGAGGCTGTCTTTAAGCAGAGGCTGGATGGCCATCTGCTGGGGATGCTTTGATTGGGATTTCCTGCATGGCAGAAGAAGGGGGTTGGACTGGATCAGGGCCCTTGCGGTCTCTTCCAACTCTACTATTCTGTGATTCTATGATTCTGTGATCATCTCTTAACCTTCTCTTCTCCAGGCTAAACATCACCAGATCCCTCAGTCTCTCCTCACAGGGCTTCGTGGTTTCCAGACCTTTCACCATTTTAGTCACCCTCCTTTGGACACATGGCTCCAGTTTCTCAATGTCCTTTTTGAATTGTGGTGCCCAGAACTGGACACAATATTATTCCAGGTGGGGCTGGCCAGAGCAGAATAGAACGGCACTATTACTTCCCTTGATCTAGACACTATACTTCTATTGATGCAACCTAGAATCGTATTGGCCTTGTTAGCTGCTGCATCGCACTGTTGACTCATGTTCAACTTGTGGTCTACTTGGACTCCTAGATCCCTTTCGCATGTAGTTTCATTCAGCCAGGTGTCTCCCATAATCCTATATCTGTGCATTTCATTTTTCTGTCCTAAGTGCAGTACCTTACATTTCTCCGTATTGAATTGCATTTTGTTATCTTTGGCCCAGCTTTCTAGTCTATTCAGATCATTTTGAATTTTAATCATGTCCTTTGGAGTATTAGCTACTCTTCCTAATTTGGGGTCATCTGCAAATGTGATAAGTATGCCCCCAATTTTGTCCTCCAAGTCATTAATAAAGATGCTGAATAGCCCTAGGCCCAGGACAGAGCCCCACTGGACACCCCACTGGTCACTTCTCTCCAGGATGAAGAAGAGGAGCCATGGCTGACCATCCTTTGGGTTCAGCCGGTCAACCAATGACAAATCCATGTAACAGTTACTTTGTCTAGCCCACCTTTTACGAGCTTGTTTGCAAGAATGTCATGGGGAACTTTGTCAAAGGCCTTAGTGAAATCAAGATCTACTACATCCACAGCATTCCCTTCATCTACCAAGATGGTCATTTTATCAAAGACGGAGATAAGGTTTGTCTGGCATGACTTGTTTCTCTGAAACCCATGTTGACTTTTTGTGATGATGGCATTGCCTTCTAGATCTTCACAGACTCTCTGTTTAATGATCTGCTCCAGAATCTTTCCTGGGATTGATCTCAGACTAACTGGACGATAATTGTTGGGATCCTCTTTTTTCCCCTTTTTGAAGATGGGGACAACGTTTGCCCTCCTCCATTCGGCTGGGATCTCTCCTCTTCTCCAGGAGTCCTCAAAGACTATTATTGCCAATGGCTCTGATATGACATTGGCCAGTTCTTTTAATACCCTTGGATGGAGTTCATCTGGTCCCGGAGACTTAAATTCATTTAGATTAATAAGGTGTTCCTCTACTATCTCTTTACTTATTCTGTCCTCTGCTCCATTATCCTCAGGTTGAGCCCCTTTTCCTTTTCTGAGAAGACGGAGGCAAAGAAGGTCTTGAGGAATTCTGCCTTTTCTCTGTCTTCTCTTAGCATTTTGCCATCTTCTCCACGAAGTGAACCTACCGTTTCCTTCTTCTTCCTTTTGCTGCGGACATACCCAAAAAAGCCCTTTTTATTGTTCTTAACCTCTCTATCAAGACTGAGTTCATTCTGCGCTTGAGCTTTTCTGACTTTACCCTACAAATGCCTGCTATTTCTTTGAATTCCTCTTTGGTGATTTCCCCCTTTTTCCATTTCTTATACATCTTCCGTTTCAAACTCATCTCCGTTGGAAGTTCCTTAGTCATCCATCCTGGTTTCTTGAGACATCTCCCGTTTTTCTTTCTCACTGGAACTGTTTGAACTTGAGCCTTCAGTATCTCCCTTTTGAGAAAGTCCCATCCGTCCTGAACTCCTTTATCTTTTAGTATTTCTGACCATGGAATCGCCCTCAATACTTCTCTAAGTTTACTGAAATCCGCTCTCCTAAAGTCTCGGATGCGTGTCAGACTCTGCCTGGCTTCTCCTTTCCACTGTATTACAAACTCCAGGAGAACATGGTCACTTCCACCGAAGGATCCCACCACTTGCACCCCATTAACCAAGTCATCCTTGTTGGTTAGGATCAGATCTAAAATAGCTGACCCCCTTGTTGCCTCTTCCACCTTTTGGACCATGAAATTGTCTTCCAGGCAAGTGAGGAATTTGCTAGGCCTTGAGGATCTGGCTGAGTTTGACTTCCAGCAAATATCAGGGTAGTTGAAGTCCCCCATCACTACTACATCTCTCCTTTCTGAGTCTGTGGTCAGGATTCAAAGTCTTTGGGATCCACTAGACTGAGCCTCTGGATCTGGGAAGGGCGCTGGGCTTCTGCAAGGAGGGAAAGAAGCAGTGGGAAGGGGCCAAGCAAAGCCCCCCACACATGCGCAGCTGGACCTGGCCATTGCCACGCATGGCTATTGTTCATAGAATCATAGAACCCCCGAGTTGGAAGAGACCCCAGTTTGCACAAACAGAGTTCCAAATCTGGGTCCCAATGTCTTCATTATATCTGGCAATACTGTTGGAATACTGCATCCATGGTTGTGTCTATGGAACTGGGAGACGGGGGGTTGGCTTCGCTGCGTTGATGGTCTCTATGGTCATTTGGTCAGTGTGACTGTCAGGAGGTCATTCCCTGTGTCCTCCCATCTCTACTAAGGGTTAAGCATTAAGAAGGGCAAAGGCAGAGCCAGGCAGGACTTGCAGCATCAACTGAGGCCGCTTTCAAAAGGGGACGCCTGCATGCAAGAATTATTGTTATTGCATTTTATTGTTGTGTTTTGTATGTGTTTCATTGGCTTGTAATCCACTCTGGGAGAGGCAGGAAATATCAATAAACATTGTATTATTATTTATTATGCGACACTGTTTTCACAGTCCTGAAATGAATGCATCCGTGGGTCAAGCAACCTTTTTGTGCCCCCTCCTCAGACAGCCAGTGTCCCTTGCAATTTCCTCCTTTCTTCTGATTGGGAAGGAACCACTGTTTGCTGTTTCCTCTTATCTAGCAAATAATGGTTTGTCTCAGCCTGCAGAACCTGGATTGGAAGCTAGGATCAAACCTGGACATGGACAGCCTTTCTCTATCAATGCCAGTTTCCACTTCTGTATTGCAGACATCCAAGCATGCTTAGTTGGGGATGTGTCTAAACCCCTGCGCTCACACCCCAAATGTTACACACACACACACACACTTTGAATTGCCTTCTTGTCCTGGTCGCACAGTGGCCGCAGTGTGCTTTGTTTCATATTAAACCAGAAATAGATTAAAAATCCCATCCTGCCCTTCAGTTCAGAATTTCCAGGCAGTTTACAAGAGCGAATACAAAAACACAATCTGAACACAGAAGGCCAGGAGGAAAAACAATCACAGCAGATAGGAAAAACATGTCAGAGGTTAGAAGCCTGGAGGAGTTTTCTAAAGGTGTTTGCCTGGCGCTGTAATGGCATTGCAGAGGGTCAGCGGGCAAGAGTGCCAGCCCCATGCCCTTTAACTGGTACTGGCTGGCCGGCCGTCGGCTCAAGGGCCTCCCCCTTCCTCTGTCCCCCTTCAGCCCCAATTTGCCCAGAAGGCGCAGGTCTTGGCCGGTGCAGGAGAAGGACAGTCCACCATGCCCCCCATGGAGGAAGGGTGCGGAGGGGCACTGGGGCACTGGGAACCATGGCTGCCAGCAGGATGGGGCCACGGAGGAGGACCTGGGGGTCAGTGGAGAAGTTGCCTTATGGGGGCATGCCAGGTGGACCAGACTTCCAGGATGAAGTTCCTTTCCAGCACAGCTGCATTTTGTGGACATTTGGCCCACGGCTGCAAAAACGGGGCCCCAAAAGGGGTCTCAGTCTGACAGCTGATCCTAAGGAGGCTCAGTGGGACCTTCCTAGGCACTGACTCTCCATTTGAGGGCTGGAATCCTGTCAGTTATGGGCAAACGCAATCCTGCGTGTGGGACCCCAAAGGCACCATTGTTCCATGGTCTTTTCTGCCGATCGCAGTGGAAGCAGAGCTACTCAGACAGAGCCTTCCTCTGGGTCTTTCTCACTGTGATTGCGCACTGCAAAATGCATGCCGCAGCTGTTCAGTGCATGTTGCATTGCACAGCCACACATTGTGGACTGCAGTTGTGAATGGATATTGTGCATTATGGTTGAACATCATGTATAGTGCATTGCACAATGGCGCCCAGTCTTTGACGTGTGGTTGATGTCATGTGCCCTCAAGTTGCTTCCAATTTATGGCAATCCTAAAATGAATCCACAGTGAGGGTTTCTTGGTAAGATTTGTTCAAAGAGGCTTTGCATTTGCCTTCCTCTGAGGCTGAGAGAGTGTGACTTGCCCAAAGTCGCCCGGGGATTTCCATGGCTGGGAGGAATTTTGGCTCTTGGTCTCCAGAGTCGTCGTCCATTCTGAAACCACACTGGACCTCATGTGTGCTGCAGGTTGCTGTCTTTCATGGGAGCTGGAGGGGCTGGCGCGTCACCCTACGCATGCAAGAGATGTGCCCATTGCTCTGAGAGGCACTGTTGAAGAAGGCCCTGGACCCTCACCCTCACTCACTCTGCGCTCAGCTTCACCCCAACCCTTCCTCAGGGCTTCCTTTCTCTGCCTGGCTCTGCCTTTGCCCTTTGTCATATTCGAACCCAGAGCCAGTGGCAGGGGGTGACCTGAGCGGGCATCTGGGTAGGGAGGAGGCCAAGTGGACCATCTGACCAGGTGGAAGATAGACAGAGGGACAGGGAGGGGAGAGACCCTCCTTCACCTTCACCAGTTTAACGCTGACCGGAGGCGCCTGAGACTGTGGTGTGAATCTCCAAATGTGGAGTTACACTTTGTGCAGCACAGCTCTTGTGTGAGCATTCAACTACATGCACCATTGAACTGGCATGTGCATGTGTTCCACACACACATCCACCATGTCATCGCTACCTTGAACAGAAAATGGCCATTCTGCTCCAGATGCAAATGTCCGGCTCTTTCTGGACACTTGGATGTGTGTGGGACCCCAGCAGGATTTGGAAGGTGCCCAAAGGTTGTCACTTCCAACCCTGGTGCTGCTGGTGCAGGGAACCCACAGCACAAGCGCCCCAAAAGGTCCCTGTCCAGCCTCTCTTTAAAGATCCCACGCTTCTGGCCAATGTGGGCCTCACTCCTTGTGTTGCCCCATGAGTGGATGCCCTGTGCTGCCTCCCCCTTGGCTCTTCCCCTTCCACCCCCTCAGGACCTTGCTTTGCACATGGCTCTTTGTGATAAGGACAACAGCAATATCACAACAGCAACATCTCTCACCCGGATTGAAATGCCGGCTTAGCCTTGGGAGAGATGTTGCACAGAAAGGGCTTTTGTGCTCCCGTCTCGATTTAATTTCTGATCCTCCGGTGGTTTGCAAAGTGAGGAGGGCAGCTGCAGCATTGGCATCCTTGGTTGTGATGACAACCGTGATCTGTATGTACCACTGAATTGGCGCGCACATGGTTCCCGGCTTCTTCTGTCGCAGAGGAAACTGGAGGACACCACTTTGGGGGGTGGGCTGCAAATAGCCCAGGTCCCTCCGCAAGGCCTGACTCTCTGGGAACCACCTGAGCCCAAAGAACGGGGGCCGCCTGGGAGCCCTGGCGAGAGGGGCAGGGACCCGCTTCCTCAGGCCTTGTCCTCTCCCCCTGGACAGAGGGAAAGCCCTCCTGGAGAATCTGCTGGTGTAACATGCCACTCCGTCCTTGGACCCAGGATGGCAAACATAGAATCCTAGAGTTGGAAGAGACCCCAAGAAGGGCCATCCAGCCCATACCCATTCTGCCATGCAGGAACTCACAATCAAAGCATCCCCATTGACAGATGGCCACCCAGCCTCTGTTTAAAGACCTCAAAGAAGGAGAGTCCACCTTTCTCAGCAAAATGGGGCCCTTCCCTGCCTGCACTGTCCCTGTCCACCCAGGACACCTGGCATGGCACTGACCACCTGACTGCTTGCCCACCTCCTTGCCCACTGGCACAGGGGAAGAGCAAAGAGGGCAGAAATGTTCTGTAAGGGGTGGGGAGGTGGGCAAGCGGTTAGTGCATGCCAAAAGCCCTGGGAGGACGGAGGCCACACTGCTTCAGCCACTGTGGCCACTGAGGCCTATCCATCAGCCGACTGCTCTCTGCTTTGCCCACGATTTACTACCCTGTTTACTGCTGCCAGCTCTCCCGGATGGCATAGATCAGGTCACCCATGGCCTTGCTAACAGGGCCCCTTGGAAAGACTTGCACACTCGCACACTTGTATACACACACACACACACACACAGCCCACCCCTCAAGGCAACAAAGGAAGCGTCTCTCTACTGCAATGCAATGAAATATTGCACCAGCAAAAGGAGAGCTGGAGAGAAGAAGAAGAAGACAAAGCAAGAAGCCACGGGGACAGGACTGTGCTCTCCATCATCCCCGTGAAGCTGACAGGAGTGGGAGTCATATCATTGAGAGACAAAGCCTCTGGATTCTGGATTCTGAATTCTGAACCCCTTCAGGTCAAGTGTGGGACCTCTCAAAGTGGTCATCCCAGTCATCCAGAGCCCTACTCAGGTCTTGCAATGAGAATTGCCTTCAGTCATTCCACCTGTAATGCTTCGTCCTAGAATCACAGAATCCTCGATTCATAGAGTTGGAAGAGACCCCAAAAATGCCATCCAGTCCAACCCATTCTTCTGCCATGCAGGAACTCTCAATCAAAGCATCCCGTTGACAGATGGCCATCCAGCCTCCATATAAAGATCTCCAAGGAAGGAGACTCCACCATTCTCTGAGGGATTATGTCCTCCTGTCCTCTTTTACTCTGTCCTTGTGCTTGACCAGCCATCACTGTCCCTTCCGCTGAGTCACATCATCGCGATGCGGCCAAGAGCAGGACAGCCGCAGTTTATTCACCTTGGCTCTTAAGAAGAATTCAATTTATGTCCTTGCTGAAAACCACAGTATTTGGGGGCTGGCTTGGTCTTGAATAGGCAAGATCCATGAGCTTCACTGAAGACCCGCTCCTGGCAGATATGAGCACTGGCAGAAATTGACAAGGAGCGATGGATTCCAGCTACAGGAAAAGAGATTCTGCCTAAACATTAGGAGGAACGTTCAGATGGTAAGAGGGGGAAGATGCTACTGCCTCCATGGAGGGTGATGGAGTCTCCTTCTTTGGAGGTTTTTAAACAGAGGCTGAGTGGACATCTGTCACAGGAGGAGGCTTGGATGGTGTCTTCCTGCATGGCAGAACGGGGGTTGGACTGGCTGGCCCCGGGGGTCCCTTCCAACTCGAAGATCCCATGTATTCCTGCATGGCAGAAGAGGCTGGACTATATGACCCTTAGTAGTCCCTTGCAACTCTAGGATCCTATGTATTTCAGCATGGCAGAAGAGGGTTGCAATAGATGACTCTTAGTAGTCCCTCCAACTCTAGGATTCTCTGTATTCCTGCATGGCAGAAGACGGTTGGACTATATGACTGATCTAACTCCTCTACCCCAACCTTGAAAGCAAGAAAGATGGGCCAGGTTCCTGTGAAGGTAGACCAGCCTTGCGCTAAGATGGAGTCACTGTGGCCAAGATGGAGCCACGCTGGAGGAGAAGGGACCGTGACGGCAGTGGCAGGCAGAGGATGCTGTCTTCCCTGGCAAAGGTGCCTTTCCAAAGCCCCTCAGGTGACACACACACACACACACACACACACTCCAGCAAATTTAGCCACATGGAGTGATGTAACATGGCAGGATGGCAGAGGAACACATAGGGATGATGGCCGCAGGCTTCGCCTGGGAGGAAGCAGCGCTGAGTGCAGGCAGAGAGACTGAGGGAAGGAAGGAAGGAAGGAAGAGCCCAGCACAGGGGTCAGAAATGTGCGCCTGAGATGCAGCCTCAAACGCCAGTCCCTAAATCTGCTAACCCTTTGCCATCTGTCTCAGTCAGAACAAAGGAGGGATGCGTTTCGGAGTCAATTAGGGTGCCTCCGCACTGCGGAAACAATCCAGTTTGACTCCACTTTAACTGCAAGTAGACCACAAGTTGAACATGAATGAACAGTGCGATGTGGCAGCTAAAAAGGCCAATGTGATTTTAGGCTGCATCAATAAAAGTATAGTGTCTAGATCAAGGGAAGTAATAGTGCCGTTCTATTCCGCTTTGATCAGGCCCCACCTGGAATATTGTGTCCAGTTCTGGGACAATACAGTTCAAAGAGGACATTGAGAAACTGGAGCCATGTGTCCAAAGGAGGGCGACAAAAATGGTGAAGGGTCTGGAAACCATGCCCTATGAGGAATGACTTAGGGAGCTGGGGATGTTTAGCCTGGAGAAGAGAAGGTTAAGGGGTGATGTGATAGCCCTGTTTAAATATTTGAAAGGAGGCCATACTGAGGAGGGAGCAAGCTTTTTTCCTGCTGCTCCAGAGAACTGGCCCCAGAACAATGGATGCAAGCTGCAGGAAAAGAGATTCCAGCTCAACCGAGAGTAAGGGCTGTTCGACAGTGGAGCACAATCCTTCCTCGGAGTGTAGTGGAGTCTCCTTCCCTGGAGGTCTTCAAACAGAGGCTGGATGGCCATCTGTCGGGGAGCCTTGATTGAGAGTTCCTGCATGGCAGAATGGGGTTGGACTGGATCAGGGCCCTTGTGGTCTCTTCCAACTTTATGATTCTATGCTATGGAATTCTGGGAACTGCAGTTGTTTGGCTTTGCTCTCCTCTCAGGGGGTCTTCTCAGAGCTTTGCTCTGGTTCCACAACCAAGCCATAGCAGTTAAAGTGGTATCAAACCAGATTATTTCTGCAGTGCGGAGGCAGCCTCAGTGACTCCAAGACATGTCCCTCCGTTGTTCCAACAGACAGACTGGCAGACAGATGGGGGAGAGGGGGCTTTTTCCCACAGAACTGGTGCCAATTTTGGAGCCCATGGAAGGTGGGAAGCTGGGGACCGCAACCGAGGGAAGGGGCCTGGACTGCCCAGGAGTGACCCATCTCCCATCCTGAGAGGTCTTCCAAGAGCCAAGAGCGTGACCAAGTGACCCCTGGAAGGTTCCCTCCCAGGAACAAAAGGAGGATGTCTGGCAAATGCCCCACAGGGCACCAAACGGCTCTTCTGGACAGCCCTCCTCATGCCAGCACAAGGGGTCAAAGTGCCCTCTCTGTTGCATTGCCCCCAAAACTGGCACCTTACCTGTGCTTTGCCAGGCGGCATCCCTGGCCATTTCCGTCCTGCCAAATCCTCCTTTTCTGGGGTGTTTTAGGGGTCCCTTCCGGCCACCTCTGCCCCCAGGACTGCCCCCTTTTCCCGACCGCTGGCATCTGGCTCTGCTGCCTTCCTTTTTTCTGGGAACTTGATCTGATGGCTTTGTCATTTGCCACTGTCAGCTGTTTTGCTTATTACTCCGCTAGTTGACAGTTATTGTTTTAATGGTTTTTGCTTTTAGCCCCTTTGCTTCCTTCTGGAAGACTTTTGGGGGAGAGCAGGGACTGTGTGTGTGTTTCGTGTTTGTGTTTGTGTCGCCTGTCTCTTATGGTGACCCCATGCATTTCTCACAGGGCTTTCTTAGGCAAGGAATCCTCAGGGGAGGTTTTGCACAGTCCTTCCTCTGAAATACAACCTACAGAACCTGGGATTCCCTGTTGGCCTCCCAACCCATTCCTAACCAGGGCTAACCCTGCTTAGCTTCCAAGATCAGCTGGAATCTGGTGCCTTGAGGGTATTTTGGGGTGTGTGTGTGTGCCTGCCTTCAAGCCCTCTGTCGATTTATGGCAACCCTATAAATTTCTCATTTCTCCTAGGGAAGGAATCTTCAGGGAATGGGATGGTTAAGCCAATTCCTTCCTTTGAAATAGAGACTGGCACTTGTTGGTGGTCTCCCATCCAACTCCTAACTGGGGCTGACCCTGTTTAGCTTCCAAGATCAGCTGGGATCTGGTGCCTTCAGGGAATTCCTAAGTGCCATCTCCGCTGGCAACCCACCCAATGGACTTCAGAGGGTTTCCTCCGGCAAGGAATCCTCTGCGGTGCTTTGGGGCCCTTCTCCAAATACAGATTTGTTCATGTTAAGGGCCTGCCTCCTGAAAGCCTCCTTCCAGCCTTCCCAGTTCTGCATCTGCTGCAAACTGGACGAAATGGGCTCTGAACTTCATTCCTGGGTAAATCAAGTGGTTTGTGGGGTGCAGAACCGCATCCTGTCCTTGAACGGAGGGAGCGTCCTCGGAGGGTCCCTGGGGAGCCATGGCAGACAATAAACAATAGCCCCTTCCCAGAGTTGGCCTTTCTTTTCCCGGACCCCGTCCTCCAGCCTCCTTTCCCAGCTCCTTTCCTGGACAAAGTGGACCCTTGCCGCCTGGAGACTTCGGAATTTACGGCCTGCTGACCCTTGACAGCCAAGTGACCAAATGTCCTAACACCGCAAAGGAGGACAAGGCACTGCAAAATAGAGGACACTCCAGGAAAATGGAAGGCATGACCCAAGAAAACCTGGGAACACTAAGAGTAGAAATCCATGCTACGTAGTCATGCTCCAAGCAGAGGGCATTTGGGACATTCCTCCTGGGCAGGAGGTGGAAATGGAGGGCAGGTCCTGAAGAAGGAGGGCCTCTTGTCACGATGAGCGGAGGACATTTCGGAATTCCTCCTGGACAGAAAGTTGAAATGGAGGGACATGTCCTGGAAAATGAGGACAGGTCTGGTCACTCTGTTGGCTGTTGCTCCATCAGCTGGGCAACCAACTGAGCCAGTAAAAAGTTCAGAAGGAAGCGCAGGAAGCAGGGATGGGGCTTTTTCCCCTCTGGCCCTCGGACTTTGCAAGGGCAGACACACACGCTGCATCACACACACACACGCCTGCGGCCCTCTTGAGCCAGCCCTGGTCCAGGAGTCCAGACAGCGGCGTCCCTAGGGCTGGGGTCACCCAGTGCGGCCGCTCATGGTGCCCCCTGCGCCCATTGGCCTCCTCCCCTTTCACACCATGCAGAATCCTTACTAGTAATGCGTAAAAAGCGATTCCAGTATACAGTACCACTGAGTATAATGCTGATAGTATACCTTTAAATTACAATGTATTTACATACAGTGAAGATTTGCTTAAAACGTAAAGAAAATTTAAAAGAACATTTTTAATTCAATAATTTTTTAAAAAATTAAAATTTTGAAATTTGAATGTCAAAAACTCCTGGGGCTCTCCTTCTGGTCCTCCGGAGCGTGACCCCATTCCTGCCCCCTTTGAAAGCATTTCGGAGGGAAGCAGATGAATGCCAGCCTGTTCCTGGCAAAAACAGGTATCTTGGCCCTGTTTTGGAGGACAGAGCCCAGTCCATTGGAAGCTGATGGAACAGGGGCACGCCTATCAAGGAGGCCGATGGGACCAAATTTGGAGGGCTAGCTAGCGCAAAATGACCCGAATAGACTAGGAAGCTGGGCCAAAGCTAACAAAATGAAGTTCAACAGGGAGAAATGTAAGGCACTGCACTTAAGGAGGAGAGCTAGGATTATGGGGGACACCTGGTTGAATATGTATGACTTATATGTATGAAAGGGATCTAGGAGTCCAAGTAGACCACAAGTGGAACATGAGTCAGCAGTGTGATGTGGCAGCTAAAAAGGCCAATGTGATCCTAGGCTGCATCAATAGAAGTATAGCATCTAGACAGAAGGAAGTAATAGTAGTACAGTAGTACAGTGGTCCCTCGGTTCCAGGATGCTCTATTGATACCAAAATCCAAGGATGCTCAAGTCCCATTAAATACAATAGTGTAGTAAAATGGTGTCCCTTATATAAAATGGCAAAATCAAGGTTTGCTTTTAGAAATCTATACATATTTTTGAATGCTGTTTCTAGGTAGATTGGAGAAACAGCAGAACTGGAATTCACCCACAAACTGCTTTCCCTCAGCGATGGATTGAACAAATGGTTTCCTGACCCACTACACACACTTCAACACTGTCTGACCCCATCCTCATTGGGGTGCCCCACATCCATCTCTTCCCCTCGCCAAAGGCCAGTCCCATTGCCAAACTGGATCTGCCAGTTCATCTCCATGTGCAAAGACCAGTTTCCTATGCCTTGGTGCACTAAGGGCCATCATTAACACTGGACCTGCAACTTCATTTCCATACACAAAGGATTTGCAATTTGAATCGACATCATCCTCACATATCAATGGCATCTATATGTCTGGGCCTGGCTTCCACCAAATGCATTTGGAGGAAGTAGACTGAAGTCTTCCAAAGCTCATGCTACCAATTTCTTTCTTTCAGTGAGTCTCAAAGGTGCTTCTACAAGATCTCGCTATGTACTGATGCCAGAGACTAACGTGGCTATATCTTTGAATTCTGTTGTTGTTGTTGTTGTTATTATTATTATTATTATTATTATTATTATTATTATTACCCACCTTTCTCCCAGCATAGGGACTGAAGGTGGCTCCTAATGGTGGCCAAAAAAGCCAGCACAGTTCTGGGCGGCATGAACAGGAGCCTGATGCCCAGATCCAGGGAAGTGTTAGTGCCACTTTGGCCAAAGCTCTCCTGGAGGAATCCTGTGTCCAGTTGTGGGCTCCACAATCCAAGAAGGATTCGGAGCAGCTGGAACAAGATGAAGATGAAAAGTAATGAAGATGTCAAAATGTCTGACAACCAAGCCTTATGAGGAACGACTGAAGGATCTGAGTACGTTTAGCTTGGAGAAGAGAAGGCAGGGAGGGGAGATGACAGAGCTGTCCCTAAATATCTCAAGGGATGTCATGCAGAAGATGGAACAAGCTTGTTTTCTGCTGCATGGGGGACCAGAATATGAGCCAATGGATTCAAACGACAAGGCAAGAGATTCCCCCAAAAGAGGAACAGAGTGGGATGGACTGCCTCCGAAGGCTCTCCTTCCTTGGAGGTCTTTAAACAGAGTTTGGGTGGGCAACTCTCAGGAAGGAGACCCCTTGGGGTCCCCTCCACCTCCATCGTTCCAAGAGAAGAGCGGGTGACCCCAAAGGAGCCCCCTTAGCGCCTTCAGGAAGGCCCGCAAAGGGGTGCAGTGTGCCCCCATCCCACTGACCACCTTCAGTGTCCTTCAGGAGTGGTCTCTGGCCGCCTGGTCCTCCGCTTCTGGACAGGGGTCCTGAGGCACCACTCACCAGGACCCCAGGGGCCTCAGTTTCTGGCAGATGCAATTCATCTCTTTCTCTTTTCTCTCTCTTTGCAAAATAAGAGGGTTGGCATTTTGCCTCCTGACCCCAAACCATGTTGGAGGGGAGGCTCCCTGCCTGGCACTTTCGGCATCCATGGAGTGGCCACTGGTCAGGAGGGCCATACTGTTGGTCACTTGCTGGGGAAGGCTGGGGGAGAAGCGGGGGTCCATCCTGGGTCCTGAGCCCGGGTCTTCCTCTTGGGGCCGACGCTGGAACCGAGAGGCCCTGAAGTCCAGACTTGTGGCGACCCTTTCATGGGGCTTTCTTGAAAGATCTTTTCAAGGGGGGCTTTCCTTGGCCTTCCTCTGAGGCTGAGAGAGTGCGTCTTGCCCAGGGTCACCAGACCGCAAAATGTGGGACGATATTCAAGAAAAATGTGGGCCAATACAAAACAACAGCTAAAAACAGGAATCGGAATCTGATTTTGTTTCATAGGGTTTATTTCCAGCTCTGTTCCATAGACTGTGTTTTTATTATTCGGAGCACGTCCGTATTTTCCTGCTTCTTGGCTAGTTGCAATACACTGAGAGAAGGCTGAGCCAGATGCATTCTGGAAACTGCCCTTTCCTGTCCTTCTGTTTGCAAAGGAGAGAACTATCTGGAAGGGGGAAGCAGGCATGGTCAAGGGCCAAAGGGAGGCCAGTGTGGAATTCCTCCTGGACAGGAGGCTGAAATGGAGGGCATGTCTTGGAAAAAAGAGGACGTCTGGTCACCCTGGACTTACTTGCCCAAGCTCACTGGGGCTGCATCCACACTAGAGAAATAATCCAGTTTGGCACCTGGCTCAAGGCTATGGAATTCTGGGAGTTGGAGTTTGTTGTGGGCCCAGAGCGGAGCAGAGCTTAAGGAAGGGAGGCCCCACAACAAACTCCAACTCCCAGAATCCCATAGCCTTGAGCCAGAAAAGTGTTAAAGCGGTGCCAAACTGGGTTATTAGTGTGGATGCAGCGCCAGTGAGTTTCCATGGCCAAACTAGGAATTAAACCCTGGTCTCCAGAGTCCTGGTCCAAAACTCCAACCACTCGCCATGCTGGCCCTCACTGTGTGTGTGTGTGGGGGGGGTCCAAGCCCTTGGAAGCCAGTCCCAGCAGTCAGGGAGGGGTCCCACTTCCATGGGGAGGGGTCTTTCTTTGTGGGGAGTCCTGCCAAAGGGCTGCCCCTCTGACTGGTACTCCATAACCCATCATCCCCGCCACAGAGCCTAGCCTTCCTCCTTGAGAGGCGCCCCTGTTTCCTGGCTCCTTGCCTACTCCTGAGCGCAGCTGCTGTGCCCTTTGGCTTTGGAGGGCTGGCACAGGGGCCACTGTCACTGCTGCCGACTGCAGAGACTGACTGGCACGAGACGAGAGACCCCTGGCCCCCTCCCCAGTGCCAATGGGATTTGATGGCAGTCTTTTTGCAAGGGTTCTTGCAAACAAGCTTGTAAAATGTGGGCTAAACAAGGCAACTGTTACATGGATTTGTCATTGGTTGACCGGCCGAAGCCAAAGGTGCTCAACAATGGCTCTTTTTCAGACTGGAGAGAAGTGACCAGTCGGGTGTCCAGTGCTATTCAACATCTTTATCAATGACTTGGAGGACAAAATTGGGGACATACTTATCAAATTTTATGATGACACCAAATTAGGAGGAATAGCTAATACTCCAGAGGACAGGATCAAGATTCAAAATGACCTGAATAGACTAGAAAGCTGGGCCAAAGCTAACAAAATGAAATTCAACACAGAGAAATGTAAGGTATTGCACTTAGGGCGGAAAAACAAAATGCACAGATATAGGATGGGTGACACCTGGCTGAATGAAACTACGTGTGAA
>NC_056526.1:285707-383124 GCF_019175285.1 Sceloporus undulatus | reverse complement strand
GAGATGGAAGGGACCCCCAAGGGCCATCCAGTCCCACCCCTTCTGCCATGCAGGTATACATAGGGTCCTAGAGTGAGGAGGGACCCCAGGGGCCATCCAGTTCAATAGTTCTCCTGCCCTGCAGGGTGATGCAACCAAAAGGCTCCTAGAGGTGGAAGTGGAGCCTCTGCTCCTTCTGGTGCCCTGGGAGCCTCTGGTGGATCAGGCCCGTGCCTCAGCCCCACATGCGCAAAGGGAAATAGTGTTGCATTGACGATGGAATAAGCATGTTTTCTGCTGCTCCAAAGAAAAGGAGACAATGGAGCAATGGATGCAAAGTACAGGACAGGAGATTCCATCTCAACATTGGGAAGAACACACTCCCTTGGAGATTGTGGTGGACTCTCCTTCTTTGGAAGTCTTTAAACAGAGTCTGGATGGCCGTCTGTCGGAGATGCTTTGACTGAGAATTCCTGCATGGCAGAATGGGGTTGGACTGGATCAGGGCCCTTCTTGGGGTCTCTTCCACCCTAATGATTCTACAATTCCATGGTCCCTCTCCCCTTGGCAGCATGGCAACAGAGGTGGCCTTTCCTCCGCGTTTGGTGGCCAACCGGCGGAGAAGGGCGTTCCTGCGTGTGCTGCTCGCGAGGAGACCTTCCCCCTTTTCGGAGGGCCCTGCTCTTGTGGGAATGGCTGCCGGCAGACATTTCCTTCCGAGCATCTGGTACTCACTGGCCTAGAAGAGGAACAATCATCCCCCATATAACTTTTATATTTCATTTATTTATTAAAAGGTTTTACATGCTTCCTTTAAGGGCGAAAGGCCTCCCAAGGCGGCGTCCAAAGAATGCAAACAGGAACAACAGAACCTCAACAACATCAAACTTTAATAAGAACCAGCACTAAAACCATTTAAAATTCCAGCCCAGAAAGAGGCAAGAAGGAAGCCATCAACAAATGCAGAGGAAGCAGGTGGAGCAGGTGGGCAGCGGAAGAGAGGCGGCGGCTCTGGGCACAAGCGGGCACTTGAGGACCCCAGCCCAGGAAGCTGGAGGACCCCTGGCCCAAAGGGGGCACCAATGCCATCGGGGTTGTGACCCCTGGGCATGTGCAGAGGGCCTCAGGTGCTGATCTTAGAGGGGGAAGCTGGGCCCCCAAACTGTTTAGGCTTTGGAGAGCCTTTGGGCCCGGCTCAGGATCCCACCAGGAGCCAATGAAGCTGCCCTGGGAGAGGAGGGGGCTGCCTTTGGTGCCCCTCTGTGGGTCCCTTCCTTGCTTGCTGTGTTTCCCAGCTTCCTCCCAAAACTGGGATGCAAAAGGGGTCCCAGCAGAAGGTTCCAGTCCAAAAGCAAGAGGTTTTCTGCTGGGTCCCACAGAGATTCCTGCCTAGAGGTGAGCCATGGTTCAGCCACCGTGGGCCACCGATTCCATGGGTCTCCTGCGGAAGGGATGGCCAACAGGACTCTGGCCTAGATGGGCTGGAAATGCGAGTTGAATTAATCCTAGCATCAACACCGCAGCAGAAGCCCTAGAAGGCCATGCTGATAGTAAACAAGCAGCTCCTCCATTTTGCAGCCTCCGGTGTGAGTGGCTGAAGGCGCCCAGTTTGCTGACCATCAGAAGAAGTTCCCTTGAGGAGAGTGAGAGGAGGAGAGAGGGCTGTCAGGATCTGTAGGAGAGAGAGGTCCTGTCTTCAGGCATCATGGTCCAATGCTTTCTTGGGGGGGCTGCAGAGAAAAAAGGGGGGGGGCAGATAAGACACATATCCGCCCGGTGCTAATCATTCCAAGCCAGATGAGCATGTGTGCACAAACTCACAAGCGCACACAGAGCGGGCTTTATTGCTGTCACACACTAGCCTCTTAAGCTACAAAGTAAGGAGGGGGGCAAGGAGTAATTACAAACTGCAAGCCCAGGAAACGTCCAGCGTCTCACCGAATGATAGCAAAGATGTAACTGTGAGAGGCAGCATATGGAGCAGTGGTTTGGGCATTGGGACTATGACTCAAGACCAGGGTCCGAATCCCGGATTCCACCATGTAAACCCACTGGGTGACATTGGCCAAGTCACACTCTCTCAGCCTCAGAGGAAGGTAAGGGCGCACAAGCACCCTGAAAAAATCTTGCCAAGAAAACCTCGTGAGAGGATTGCCATAAGTTGGAAATGACATGAGGGCACCCAACAAGAGACAAGTTGCAAGCCCAGGAAACGCCTAGCGTCTGAGCATACACAGAAATCTAAGTAAGAAGCCTGAGGGGACCTGAGGAAGCCATCCCACTGTTGCTGTGCTGCCAACAGCCCTCCGTCTGATTCGTGGCCAGAGGAGGCCTCTCCAAGAGCCCTTAGCGTCCGCTGCTCTCTTTGCGTCCTGCAAATTCAGGCCCAGGTCCTCTATCCATCTGGCAGGCAGTCTCCCCATCTTTCGCCTGCCTTCCATCTTTCCTAACAATATCATCTTTACCAATGATTCGCGCCTTCTCATGATGTGGCCAAAGTAAGACAGCCCCAGTTTAGTAATCTGGGAGGACTTGCAAAATAGTCACCAAGGATGGCTTCTCTTTTTATTCAGAGGTGAGATATGAAGCAGAGAAATGGAGCGGTTCTGTTTGCAGCCATGCCTCCTCTTAACCTGCGCCACGCAAATGTCCCTTCGCACATCCTGGGACTCTGCCTCAACTCTTCTTCCAAAGGCTGCCCCCTCCTTGGCAAGAGATGCCATTCAGATCCAACACAGAAGAGGGGCTTGGTGGCCACTGGTCACTCAGCTCCGGTGCATGGAGTGGGTCTGAAGGGAACCCTTGACCTTTGGTTCAGCCCCAGTGCTGTGGGGCAGCCTCCCTCACCTCCCGCCCCACTGTCGGATGGGCCTGAAATGCCCACCCCACCTCCTTCTTCCCAAATAAACAGGCAGAAAACCTCAGAATTGACCCCTGTAAAAGCTGCCCCCCCAGCTCTGAGAAGTGAACACAAACAGGGAGGAAGGCCTGACCCACCGCCCCCCCTCCAGACCCCACTGCTTCCCCATTGGGTTCAAGGGGGGGCACTTGTGGTCAGTAAGCTCCCTGCCTAGTCCGCTCTGGCCATCGCTGGTGGTCTAAGGCTAGGTCCCACAAAGGGGTACATAGGACTAGGCAGGGGTCACCAAGAAGGCCCCCCTCTTCTTCCCTCTCAACTCTTCTGGCTGACCTCTTTCATGGCTGATGATGGTGGGGAACAAGGTGCATTGCTCAGAAGGGCCCAGTCAGCACCAGTGGCTCCCAGTGCCGCACTTTGGCCAGCGATTCCTTTGCTTTGGGGCCACTGTCTCTGCCCCCAGCCCCCTCCCAACTCAAGGCCCCCCAAATGGCCATGAGAGGCCAGGACAGGGATGGCCCTTCTCTCCCTGGGGATTTGCAGGCCAAGCCTGTGTTGCAGATCTCCCTGCCACCTAGTTGGGGGGGCAGGAGCAATCCCCCAGAAAGGATCCTTTTCTCCCCCACCCCCCCATGTCTCATCCATTCCATGAGGCAAGTCCTATAACAGCAAAAGGGGGTGGGGTGGGGGTAGAAAAAGGCCTTTGATGCCTCCTCCCTTCTCTCCTTCTGCTGCTGAACTGCAAGGAAGACATGGCTGGGCAATGTAATTTTATGCCTGTTTAAGTCCATTTCCCCCCTTGAAGTCAAAAGCAACTTTATTCCCCGCAAAAGGCTTGACCAAGAGATGGAGGAAGGGGCTCTCTGGGAGCTTTTTGCTTTCTTCTGCTCTTCACGGAGCTGCAGCTGAAGGATGGAAGATGAAGCCCTGGATAATGGGACGATTACTCCTTGGTCAGCAGCACCATTTGCAAAGGCTTCTGCCCACCATCTCCATCCTAGGTGTTCCTTTGCTGGGAGGACTCAGTGGGGCTTAGGCCCAGGGAAGCAAGAGCCTGGTCTAGACCAGAAGCCACAGTCCAGAGCTGTCCATCATCATCCGTCCCCAGAGGGGCCACTTGGCCCTTCCTTGCGCATAAAGGCGCATCTGTGCGGAGGCTTGAAAGAGAATTTAAATCAAAGCTCCCAACCTAGAATCAGAGAGGAGAAAGGTGGGAGCCATTCTGTGGGGCTTCTCAAAAGGGCGCCTTCAGAAGAATGAGGGGTGGGCCAGGTGCAAACAACTCCATCCCCCCCCCCACACGCCTGGGTCCTTTTAATAAGGAAAGGGGTCCATTGCTCCTTTCTTCTGGCAAGATGGGGGGGGGGAGCTTTCTGCATGCATTTCCTCTGGGAAACAGAGAGCTGGCTGCCATTGCACCTTATTCTCCTCCAAAGAAATCCCTTCAGGCAAGATCTGTGGGTCAGGAGGGGAAAGTACAGTGGGGCCCTTGGTATCCGCTGGAGTTTGGTTCCAGAACCCCCCTTGGTTGCCAAAATCTGTGGATGCTTCAGTTCCATTAGTTAAAATGACATTGTAAAACAGTGTCCCTTGTATAAAATGGCAAAATCGAGGCTTGCCTTTTGGAATGATGACTTTTTAAGTATTTTCAAGCTATGGATGGCTGCATCCAGGGATAAGGAATCCATGGATTGGGGCGGGGGGGGGGGGTCCTGAGTTATACAGTTAGCCATCCCCATCCCTGGATCCCTTATCCATGGAGGCAACCATCCATAGGTTGCATAGACATGCATAGACAGGGATGGCTGACTGTACCACTCAGACCCCCCCCCCAACCCAGCCACATGGGCACCCATTCTGCCATCTCCCCCTCTCCTCACATATTCCTACCATTTTGGAACCTGAACCATCAGGGTTTGGGGGCACAAAATGAGAACACTTTCCCCAAATAAGAACCTCCCCTCCAAATTGGCATTTCTCTTGTTCCCAAATTTCTACCATTGCCTTAACATTTGGAGCTTCATCTGAGCGTTTAGAAATGGCATTTGGGGCCTCTGGAGCAAAAGGGCAGCAGGCAAAGTGACCCAGAAAAGGCAAAGGGCACAGCAAAAGGGTCCAGATGTGAAGGATGCTCAGTGCCTCACTCTCTGGAAGGCTAGAAATTTGGGGGCTGAAGGAAAATGTGATGGGGGTGGGCAGAGTTTATTTGGCCAACTCCATGGGTCATTGGAATGAGATGACACCGGCCAGAGATGGTCAGAAAGACAGCACCGCTTGAGATGGCCATTGGCTAGCCCCGGTTTCTCCTCCTCCTCCTCCTCTTCCGCTGTAAAACAATCCCTGCTTCTAGCACCAAGTGAGCTGGCAGAACATGGCTTCCTAATCAGGTTTCGTTGCTAACCAGCTTTTATGTGGGAAAGTGTTCAAAAACGGAATCCGTCACGTAGCCCCTGGACTCATCTGGCCGGCTTTTCAAGATTCGGCTGAATGGGGAAATCAGGCCTGAGTGGATCAATGAGGAGAATGAGTTGTCGTTGTTGTTGTTGTTACCTGCTGAATGAGGCTCTCCTTTCCAAATGAGAGACCTCCAAGGGATCCTGGGATTATTAGCTGCCCTTCTCAGGTCTTGCAAATCCAGGGCGGCAGCTGTGGCCCCTTTATTGCCGTAGCTCTCCTAGCAATTCTCCGCAATGCAGCCTCCTCCTCCTCCTTTTCCTCCTGCCTTCACTTTCCCAAGCGCAAGGGCCTTTTCCAGTGGGTCATGCCATCTCCTAATGTGGCCAAAATCTGACCTCCCCACTCTGCTGCTCCTTTGGATGTCTATGGACAGTTGGTTTGCTCCCGGACCCATTGATCTGTCCTTTTGGCAGTCTGGGGTATTTGCAGGACTCCCCTCCAGCAACATGTCTCCAGTGGGTCGATTCACAAGGGAAGGCATTGCCCCACTGTATTCTGCCCTGGGTGGGCCTCATCTAGAGTCCTGGGTTCGGTTCTGGTGGTCTCAATTTAGGAAGGAAATGGACCAGTTGGAGACAAGGTTTAGAGAAGAGCAAGAGGGATGGAGAAGAAAACCTATGGGGTGAAGGAGCTGGGCGTTTTCTGCTTGGTGAGGAGGACTTAGTGCTGGATATGGGCTGCCCCACAGAGGAGGGAGAGGCCTGTTCCCTGCCGTCCCAGAAGGGAGGGCCAGGTCCCATGGCTTTAAGAGACAGGAGGGTAGACTTTGATGGACCATCAGAAGGAACTCCTTGGCAATGAGAGTGGTCCAGCAATGGAACCCATTGCCTAGAGAAGTGGTGGGGCCTCCTCCAAGAAGCTGGACAGGTCCCTGTCATTGAGGATGAGCTAACTGAGGAGCCTGCATTGAGCCCCATGGCTGGACCCCATGGCCCCCGGGGGCCCTTCCCACTCTACGTCTCTGTGGTTTTTCCCGTCATCTTTCTTCACTCTCCAGCTTTCACAAGCATACACAGAAAATGAAATACAACCACATGGGCAATCCTAGCTGTGGCCCAGTTCCTGGCTGCCCTTCCAAAGCCTTCCCCTTCTTTGGATCTCCTATGGCCTTCCTCCCCCCTCCCTCAGCTCCTTTTCACAGGAAATATTTATCCGCAGACCATTAAGTGTTAGTTCTGCCCTTGTTCTTGCCACTCTCTTGTCTGCTTTGGTCAATATTCCCCCCCCCCCCCGCCCCTTTGGGGACCCAGAGGAGGCCTATTCTCTGCCCTGCTTGGACCTTGCAAAGGCCTCCTCCTCCTCCTCCTCAGCAGGGCTCTTCTGCTGTTGGTGGAAAAAAGGCTCTCAGTGGTGTGTGTGTGTTGGGGGGGCTTGCATGGGATGGGGGGGCAAGGGGCAGGGACCTTCCCCCCACAACACCAGCTTTGAGGCCCAGAGCTACCTCAGCATCCTTCAGGGGAGATCAGAAGGAGGGATGTGTGAGGAAGGGTGACAGCAGGGAGTGGCAAGCACAGCCCCCAGTGTGAATTGGGCTCAGTGGGCACCACTGTGGCCTTCCACCCCCAGAATGACACCGCTTGGCCCAGCTTCTCACTAATTTTATTTGCTTACAAAGCTTTGCGCAACCAACGTCTCCCCCTCCCTCCACTTGCCCAGAAGGGGGAAGGGGTCTCGATGGGGGGGCCAATGGGGGAGTCCAAGGGTACCCTCTCCCCACGCCAAGCCCCCCACGTCTGCCTCCTCTGAAGGCACGCTGAGCCCCCTCGCCAACCCCAGAAGAGGCTTGGTGGGGCGCCAGGAGCAGGGATGAGGCAGGGGTTCAGGCGGCCAGGCCAGGCAGGAGGACAGCTGGGTCTGGACAGGGCCAGGTGGTCACTCAGCGGCTATAGCCAAATTCATCCGCATCGTCTGCCCGGAAGTCTCCGTAGCGCCACAAGTTCAACTACCAGGAGAGGAAGAGAGAGGGGGTGGGATGAATGGAGGCATTTGGTCAGGCAGACCCTCCCTTGCCTCTTCCATCCAGGGACTCCCCTTTCCAACTCCATCTCATTCCCCCAGAGCTACGGCCCCGTCTCTCCCACGCTGTCTCCGAATGCACCCCCCCACCATCTTGGGCCAAGGAGGCCAGGCGGCTGTGGACTCACCCGGGCGCTCTTGGCTGCCTCCTGGGCGTTCAGGTATTCCGTCACCTGCCGGGAGAAGATGGTGCCTGAGAGCCAGGCAGGGAGCCAGGCAACTTGGCTAGGGATCTTGCCCTGCTGCCCCTCTCCCCCCTGAAACAATGACCCCCCCTTCAGTGCTGGGCCCCTCCCGGCCCCCTCCCCAATCCTGGGCCAAATTCTGGACAAGTGTTGGGGGGTCAGACGCACCACTTTCTGGAACTGCTTCTCCTTGCGGGGCTCCACCATGACCAGCCCCTCCTTCACCAGCCCTAGACCCACGTCCCCTTTGGAGTCAGCAAACTGGAGGGTGACGTGGGGGCAGCTGGGCCCGGCATGCTCCACGTTCAGCAGGCACTGCGTGTTCTGGATGTCCCGCACCACGCTGTCCACTGCGTCCGCACGGGCCTCCTCCTGGGGGGGGGGGGGGGGGGGGAAAAAATGGAAGGATGCCAGGCACTTGCGGGGGCGGGGGGGCGGCGGCTGAGGGCCAGTGCCTTGTTACCCAGCTTGTTGTGGGTCGCCCCCTTGGTCTTCAGTATTAGGTGCCCATTCTGCATGGGCACACAGGACCACTGAAGAGGGGCACTGGGTTTCCCCTCTCTGGGCTTTGCCAGTCCTTCCTGCTTCCAGAGCATAGGAACTGGGCATCCGCCCCCTTGCCCACCTTTGGCTGGGCACAGGAAGCCTTCTGATTATCTCCTGGGGGCAGCTGGAATGGAATGGCACCATTTTCTGGGCCAGGGTCCCCTTCTGTGGGTTCCTTCCCACCCCCAACACTGAGAGAGGGGCGTCAGCTTCAATTGTGGCCCTTCCCTCCTCTTCCTGCCTTTCTAGCAGCCCATTTCCCACCCATGGCTGTCTGTGGCACCCCACTCGCCAGGCACTTACATCTTGGGGCACCTGGATGAAGGCAAACTTGTACTCAGTGGCTTGAGCTGGCAGGGCACGAGTGCTAAACGCGTGGGGCAGGGCGGCCAGGCGGGTGGAGGGCAGCGTCTCCTTCTGCTCAGAGAAGAGGGAAGAGAGGAAGTTGCTCAGAAAGTGGGGGACAGCACAGAGGAAGGTGGAACACATACACTGGGGGAAGTAGGGCTGACCACACTCTTGCCACTCCCAGGGCAAAGGTGGTACTGGAGTCCCCTGGGCTAAGAGACCCTTCCTCCCAAAAGCTGACCCCTGTCCTGAGCCAAACAAACCACAGAGCTGACCAGTTAGGCTACGGAGGGGATGTTGCTCCTCACCAGCTGACCAGTCGATGAGGGGTGGCAGAGTAAGTTCTGCAAACGGGGGGAGGAACTGGGCACAATGGTTCAAAATCAGGAGACCCTCGCAAAGATGCTTGATTTCAGGAGTCAGCAGTGTTGCAGAATCCCACCATTTTTGTCACAGACTATGGGTGGCAGAAAGGGGGCTCCTTTTGGCCCAGACTTCAGGCTCTGCTCCGCCCATTAGGGTGAAGCTATATGGCAGCCCCCCCCCCCAGCCAGTAAGCAGAGCCATGGGTCTCTGGGGAGGGCAACGTGGGAAGGGAGACTCCTTATGATGCCCTAAGCCATCTGGGGCGGAGGACTCTCATAGAATCATAGAGTTGGAAGAGACCGCAAGGGCCCTGATCCAGTCCAACCCCCTTCTTCTGCCATGCAGGAAATCCCAATCAAAGCATCCCCAGCAGATGGCCATCCAGCCTCTGCTTAAAGACCTCCAAGGAAGGAGACTCCACTATAATCTCAGAGGAAGGAGCATGTTCCACTGTCAAACAGCCCTTACTCTCAGGAAGTTCCTCCTAATGTTGAGCTGGAATCTCTTTTCCTGCAGCTTGCATCCATTGTTCCGGGTCCTAGTTACTGGAGCAGCAGAAAACAAGCTTGTTCCCTCCTCAATATGACATCCTTTCAAATATTTAAACAGGGCCATCATATCACCTCTTAACCTTCCATTCTTCAGGCTAAACATCCCCAGCTCCCTGAGTCCTTCCTCATAAGGCATGGTTTCCAGACCTTTCACCATTTTAGTGGCCCTCCTTTGGACACATGGCTCCAGTTTCTCAATGTCCTTTTTGAATTGTGGTGCCCAGAACTGGACACAATATTATTCCAGGTGGGGCCTGACCAGAGCAGAATACAGTGGCACTATTACTTCTCTTGATTTAGACACTATACTTCTATTGATGCAGCCAAAAATAGCATTGGCCTTTTTAGCTGCCGCAGCACACTGTTGACTCATATTCAACTTGTGGTCTACTTGGACTCCTAGATCCCTTTCACACGTACTTTCATTCAGCCAGGTGTCCCCCATAATCCTATATCTATGCAGTTTATTTTTCTGCCCTAAGTGCAGTACCTTACATTTCTCCGTGTTGAATTGCATTTTGTTAGCTCTGGCCCAGCTTTCTAGTCTATTCAGATCATTTTGAATTTTGATCCTGTCCTCTGGAGTATTAGCTACTCTTCCTAATTTGGTGTCTGCCAATTTGATAAGTATTCCCCCAATTCTGTCATCCAAGTCATTGATAAAGATGTTGAATAACACTGGGCCCAGGACAGAGCCCCACTGGACACCCCTCTGGTCACTTCTCTCCAGGATGAAAAGGAGCCATTGTTGAGCACCCTTTGGGTTCGGCCGCTCAACCATTTACAAATCCATGTAACAGTTGCCTTGTCTAGCCCACCTTTTACAAGCTTGTTTGCAAGAATATCATGGGAAACCTTGTCAAAGGCCTTAGTGAAATCAAGATCTACTACATCCACAGCATTCCCTTCATCTACCAAGATGGTCATTTTATCAAAGACAGAGATTAGGTTTGTCTGGCATGACTTGTTTCTCTGAAACCCATGTTGACTTTTTGTGATGATGGCATTGCCTTCTAGATGTTCACAGACTCTCTCTTTAAGGATCTGCTCCAGAATCTTTCCTGGGATTGATCTCAGACTAACTGGAGGATCATTGTAGGGATCCTCTTTCTTCCCCTTTTTGAAAATGGGGACAATGTTTGCCCTCCTCCAGTCGGCTGGGACTTCTCCTGTTCTCCAGGAGTCCTCAAAGACTATTATGGACAATGGCTCCGATATGACATTTGCCAGTTCTTTTAGTACCCTTGGATGGAGTTCATCTGGTCCAGGAGACTTAAATTCATTTAGATTAACCAGGTATTCCTCTACTATGAAATTCCACTATTCTCTGTCCCCTGTTAGCATTTTGCCATCTTCTCCACGCAGTGGCCCCACCGTTTCCTCCTTCTTCCTTTTGCTGTGGACAGACATATCCAAAAGAGCCCTTTTTGTTGTTCTTAACCTCTCTGGAAAGCCTGACTTCATTCTGTGCTTTGGCTTTTCTGACTTTACCCCAAAACATGCCTGCTATTTGTTTGAATTCTTCTTTGGTGATTTCTGTTTTTCCATTTCTTATACATCTTCCATTTAAAACTTAGCTCCATTGGAAGTTCCTTAGTCATCCATCCTGGTTTCTTGAGACACCTCCCATTATTCTTCCTCACTGGAACTGTTTTAAATTGTGCCTTCAGTATCTCCCTTTTGAGAAACTCCCATCTGTCCTGAACTCCCTTATCTGTAGGTCCTTGTTCTTCACTGCCATGCCAGAGTCATAGATGCCCTGTATGGACACATTCCTAGCCTGGCCTGGGCCTACCTGGCCCCCACCGGTGAGCCTCCAGCCCTCCTGGACCCCAACCCATGCCATGATCACTTGGCCCCAAGTGTCCCTGCCTATTTTCAGAAGCTGGTGGGCAGCCTGACCCCAGATCCCCCTGCAACCTTTGGGGCACAGAGGAGTAAGAGGCTGCCCCAGTGCCCAGTAGGGATGGGAGCTCTGGGCACAGGTGCCCAACTGGACTACTCTGCCCAGCCCCACCAGGTACACTCACATTGCCATAGTCAATGTAGAAGACGTGCACTTTGGCTGGAGACTCCACCTTCTCCACACGGGCACGGTACCTGCAGGGGGGGAATGCAGAATTATGAGGGTGAGATGTGCCACCCCCATCACCCTTTTGTGGCCCCCACACCTGATGTGACACCCTAGAACCCCTCACCTAAGCATTGGCATCTGCAACCATGCACACCAGTCACTGGGCCCCCTTCCAGATTCCAGCCACAGAAGAAAGGGGATTCCTGGGAGGGCGTCCCACACAAACATGGCTCCTGGCCCCTCTGCCAGACCCTCCCCCCACCCTCAGAGCCCCCAGTCCCAACGCACCACTCTCCGTCAACAAACTTGGCGATGCAGTAGTCCCCCCGGCGTGGCGTAAATGAACCCTCGACAGGCGGGTGGGCAGCAATCTCGCTCCGCATGGTCTCCATCAGCTTCTCCAACTGAGTCCCTGCGGGGGGTGGGGGGTGGGAGGGACTGAGTGCCAGAGTGATTGGGGGGGGGTCTGCACCAAGCCTCCCTTCCCCCACACATATGGAACCATGATGGCACAGGGTGGGGGGGCAAGAGGGCACATCCTCCAGAACAGCACCAGGGCGAGAAGGCTTAGGGATGGGTACTTTCCCCCTCAGCACCCCTAAAGCACTGGGAATCCTGCTGGACCTCCTCCCAAAACTATTCCCCTACCAAATGCTGACATGCCTCCAGGCTCACCGGCAAAGATGGCGGTGACGAAGATGATGGTGCCAGAGAGCCTGAGAAGCAGCCATGGCACATAACTGTGTGCCAGCCCTCTCTATCAGAATGGCTCTGCCTTTAGGGTCTGGCACTGAGACCTGAGCACCTAAGCACAGCACCCCCTGCCTCTCCTCTGCTGCCCTCCTGCTCCCAGGGATGTTACCCATGCCAGGCCTGCACTGCCCCGCACCCAATGAGATGCACCCACTCCAAAGAACCCAACCACCAACACCAGCCGGTCTTGAATATGGGTGCAGAGGCTTCTGGGTTGCATTGCCCTGAATGATTCAGCAGGGTTTGGGTTATAAAAGATATGGAGCAGGGTGGTATGAGGGGCTCCAGGGAGTGGAAGGAGGGAGACCCCAGGGCCTGGGAGGGCTGACCCTCTTGGTCTCCCTTGAAGCAGGCAGAGGCATGGTCATCAAAACTCTGGGTGCCAGAGGCAATCAGCAGAAAGTGGGATCCTTCACAGCTGGGTCAGCCAAACCCTTCCGGACCCCTCAGGTGCCCAGGTGGGAGCAGAAGCAGTGCCTTCTTGGTCCATATGGGCTGGGCTGGGCTGCCTCACAGCTTCATCCATTGGTGCAGGGGGCTGAGCCAACCCATGGGGGTCCCAAAGCAAAGAGTTTTTCCTTCGCACACCTCATGAGCACAAGCCCCCCCCCCCCCAGCAGGTGCCCTTCTGGGACAGCGAGGCTGCTGCCAGGGGACCTATGGTCATGGTGGGGAGGGAGAGAAGGAAGAAGACCCCCCAACCCCCACTGCCAACCTCTGCCCCCCGTTACCCGTCTCCACATCCTGCACGTAGAAATGGAGGTCATCTGTGATCTCTGTGACAAAGATAGGCTTGTAGTTGGCTGTGCGCTCCTTCTCCTCTGGCACAGCCACCACGTCCTCAGTGGGGGGCTCCTCATACTGCAACCACACCTGGGGGGCAAGAATGGGGGTGGGAAGGGGGTTAGAGATTTTGCAAGATGCCAATAGGGCTCTGGAGGCGAAGGAGGGCAGGCTGGGAGTGGCGTTGGGATGAGGGGTTTCTGCTAGGTTGACTCCTGGATGGGTCAGGATGGCTGGAGAAGCTCCCTGGGGGCACACTTGGGGGAAGCAGCCATGGATCCCTCTCAGGGTGGGCCCCAAGCTGACCAACTGCCCCCCTGGGCTGAGCTTTGGGGGCAGCATGAGGCCAAGGGAGCAGCGCCTCCTGGGTCCAGCCCCCTCCACAGAATGACCCCCCTAGTATAGAGGATCCTCAGGTGCCCATGGAGGCGGGGCAGAAAAGGGTGCCTCCCTCTTGGCTGTGTTGTAGGGGAGGGTGGCTTGCCCCCCTGGGCTCCCTGGCCCTGGGGGGTGTGGGGGAGAGTCGGGGGATGCTCTGGCTCACACACCCACCTCTGCCGCCCATCTCCCAACTGTGCCAGGTGGCAATCCTGCCTTGCCATCCCCCCAATGCCATAGCAGCCAGCACCGCCGCAGCCCTGATTCAAGGCGACAGCCTGTCAAGTCCAATTGAGTCTCTGGGTGGGCAACCAAGCACCGAGGGGAGAGAGAGAAAAAAAGGGAAGGGGGGGACTTGCTGCATGCCCTCTCCCTCCCTCCCTCCCATCCCCCCTCCCCCACCTTCCACTTCCACATCCCTGCTCTGGAGAGCAGGGGACCAGTCTGCCCCCAAAAGGGGGAACCTGACACAAAGTTCCTGGAGTGCCCCACCTGGCACTGCCCCAGTGGGTGAGAAGGGGTGCCCAAAAATGTGTGTGTTTTCCCTCAGGAGGGTGCAGAAAGGCCTCCCCCTTCCCAACTAGGCTCCAAGGGTGAGCCCAGGAAGGGAATGTCCCCTCCTCCTTCCTCTCCCTGGGACTGGGTGCAAATGCTGCCAGGCAGGAGGCCAGGGAAGAAGGGGGGCTCCATCGGTTGAGCCAGAATCCCCCAAGCTCAGGGGGCAAAGATTGAAGAAGGAAGGAAGAGAGGGGGTCCTAGCAGCTAGTGCTGCTCCAGGACTGCCCCGGGCCCCTTGGGTGCATACCCCTGCAAGGCTGACTCAAGATGGAGGCTCTGTGGCCCTGCCTCCACCACCGGTACCTGGGAGCCACAGAAGTGGACCTACTACGCAGATCCACAGAAGGTGGAACCAGTGGTGGTGGGTACTGCCCTATGCCCCCATCCTGCAGCCCCCGGACAGGCTGGGATTGACACCCCCTTGAGAGCAGGTGCCCACCTTCAGCGGGAATCTCTGTCCCTGCACCACAAATGGCGGGTGACGTGTCTGCTCCCCCAGAGGCACAGCAGCGGCCCTTGATTTAATTAAGGGAGGAATTAAGTCAAACGGTGCCAGGAGCCCTCGGGGGAGTCGGCGCTTTGCAGGCCCAGCCGGAAGAAGCCCCATTAAGTTGGAGGGAAGAGGGAGGGAGGAAGGACTCTCTGGTTCTTGGGACGGCTCCTTGGTTCCTACTGGCTACTCCCCCCGCCCGGCACACCTCAGTGCTCTTCATACGCCTGGGCATCATCTGCCGCAGCGACAGGCACTGACGGGGCATATGGCTGTGTCAGTCTCCCAGCCTTCACTAGCCGCCCAGCCATCTCAGCTGGTCACTGGCTCCCAGGGCTGGGCAGAAGGAATCCTTCAGGAGCATGGGGCCGCCCTAGCGGCCTGTGGAGGAGGAGGACTCCTCTCATGCCCAGCCTCTTTTGTGAGCCTCCACCTGAGGTTGCCCCAGGGTGATGCCCATACACTGGCAAGGGTCCCCATGGGGCAGGCAGATGGTGTGTCCCTCTGTTTGGCCCTGGTGGTCTGGCTGCAGGTCACCTACATACCCCCCCAAGGAGCCCTCTGTATCAGAGGCCACAAAGGGCATCCCTCAAAAGAACTGCTGGGGGGGGGGTCCTAAAGGGGAAGTCCACTCCCCTAGCAGGGGCTGACAGGGGCTCTTGGGGGACAGGCAAGAAAGAGGAGGACTCAGAGGAACTGCATCCCCGGCTGCCTTCCCTCCATGGGGAAAATCCCCCCAGGCATTTCCAGGGAGGAGCCAAAGAAGGCCTCCAAAGGGAGGGAGGCGGCATCCTCTCCCCACTCCTGACTGCAGGACTTAAAAATTGGGCTGGGGGCACTCAGGTGGCTTCCCTGCCCTAGTGGAGGCTGCCTGAGGAGGCATTGCCCAGCGCACCAGGGTCTCTGCTGTGCTGGCTGACTTGTGGCGAGAGTGGGAGGCTGAGAAGAGGTGAACAGAGAAGAGCACCCAGCAGTTGTGGGGTGGGCCTGGGGGACTGGGTTCTTAGCTCCCATTTGCCCCCCCCCCCATGCAGCATGAGGGTCCCACAGAGCAGCTACTTCTGCCGAAGGGGCTGGGCAAAGGCCTTGGACTTTGTCAAGGTGCAGCCCTGGCACAACCAGTGCCCAGGGGAGATTGGGGAGTGGGCACAGGGAGTAGCCCACTTGGCCCCCTGCCTCTCAGAGGGCAGCAGGGGCTGCTGGGAGCCCACAGTGGGTGGGCACGCACCTATGCTCCTGGAATGGGATGGCTGCAGGAAGCATAAAGCAGCTGCCCCCTTTGTGCCCATGGGGCAGATGCTACCTGCCAGCTGCTGTGAATGGGGCGGGGGTATGCATACCTTCTCTTTCCTCTGCTTGGCAGCCTCCTCCGCAGCCACAAGGGACTTGTAGTAGTTGCTGCGCTCAGCTGTGAAGTGGACCTTGGAGAGAGCCTGCTCTACCAGGGCTACGGAGAGGTTGGAGCCGTCGACATGGAGCCAGCCGATGAAGTTCCCGGCCTTGTCCATGCTCTCCACCTCCACCTCCACCTGCAGGAGGGACAAAGCGGTGAGTTAGCAGGCCCGCTGAGCAGCACAGGCAGGGTCAAGCATGGCACACCCATGGGCACACACACACCGGCAATAATGGTAGTGGCAAAGAGGCTGGTGCCAGGGAGCCTGAGAAGCAGCCATGGCGGGACTGGCAGGCCTTGGTCTATGCTCACCACAAGTGCCATTATGCTGCTGCACCAGGCAGGGCCTGGACTATGCCGAGGGTGGGGGAGGTCCCTAGAGCCCCCTCCCCTTTGGTGCTGGCCTCCTGACACAAGGGGAGACCCTCACCCACCCATCCTCCTTCCCACCCTCCTTCCCCCAGAAGGCTGCCTGCCAGTCCAGCCCTCCCAGCCTGGGCCCAGGAGGGCACTGTGAACATTAAACCCCTCCCCAGCTGCTGCCCGGGGCAGTGGCACTTGAGCAAATTCAAAATCGATGGGCTCTGCGATCCCAGGATCAAGCGGCACATGACTTTGCTTCAGGGGCTGCCCTTGCCAGAGACACAGCAGGCGATCAATCGCTGCCCAGGACATGCCTGGCGGCAGGCGCAAGACAGGGGCATCTGAGGGCACTGGCCCCTGTCTCTGGAGTGGGCGCAAGCTGCCTGTGCTGGCTGGGCACCATGCACGGGCCCCTCATCCATAGTTGCATTATGATAAAGCCCACTGAGACCCCCCTCCCCAAGAGACTGCTCTGGAAACTGTGAAGCAGAGCTTGCCAGATCCATGGGGCCAGAAGGACACTCTCCGGACCCCGGGAGCATTTCCACAGATGGCGCGTGGCAACCTCCCGGGTGGCCCTGTCACTCTTTGACTCAGCCTCTCCTCAGAGCCCCAAAAGGCTGCAGTAAGGAGATCAGAGTGGAGGTCCCACATGCACCTCCCTGAGATACTCTGAGAATGGGTGCTATAAAAAGAGTTGCTCAAAAATTAAGAAGAGTAAGAGATCTTCCAGAAAGGAGCGTTCACATGCAAGGAACCACCTTCCAGGTCTTTCCCCGACTCCTCCTACCTGGCTGCCATTTGGGCTCCTCTGCAGTGCAAGCAAGGTCAACGCTATAACCTCTCCAAAACCTCCCACTTGTATCCAATTAGGCTGCTTCAAGCTTGATTAAGCCATCAAGTGGGCATCTAAATATGCAGGGAGGCTGAGGATGCCAAAGAAGGGTTGACAACCCCCACCCCTACTCCCAGGGATCACCAGGCAGGATCCTGGCATGGCCCAGGAGACCCCAGAATGGCAATCAAGCAGCCACTGAGCTCAGCGGGCACAGCCTCCCCTCAGCCCCATTGCTCCTGATGTCAGGGTTGACCAGGAAAAGAGCTCCCACCTCCACTAAGGACTCAGGGGGGCAAGGGTGGGGGGCTCTGATGCCAAAGTGCTGCAGTTGTTGAAGACCAGCAGAAGAAGGGAGTGGTGTGTGGCCCATTCCTGCCCAACATACACCCAGAAATTGGCCCCACCAAACCAGTGCTGTGAATGTCAAGCGGGTGGGGAAGTGAATGAAGCCCCCCCCTCACGCAGGTGGATGCAAGAGGCAACGACATTGGGCAGAGGGGGAGATGTGCTGCCATCCTGGCCCACCCTTGGTTTTCCAAGGGGGTGACCCTTTGTCCCCAGAGAAGGGAGAGGCCAGCAAGGAGATGCCTGCCACACAGGGGAAGCGTTGGCTCTCTGCTCTACTGGTAGCCCACCAGGAAGGAAGCAGCCCTAGGAGAAGGGCTCAAAGTATCTGTATGAGCCCCTGGCCTGGGAGTGAGCCTTCAATGGGGGAGAGGACAAAAGATGAGTCAGCCATTACTAAGCCTCCCCACCCCACAGAGGAGTCACCTGCTGGCCAAGGATGCCCCCCCCCCCGGCCTGAGGCAGCCAAGACCTCCAAGGTCCCCCAGCACTGCAATGGCCTTTTCCAACAGGGTTGAGGGTTCTGACTGTATATTTTAATCTTTTAAGCCGCCTCGGTTGCATTTTGTAGAGAGGCGAGATATAAATAAATGTTGTTGTTATTATTATTATTATTAACAGCCAGGCCCTGGCAGCTGTGCCCTTATAACTTGGGGACATACCCAGACCCATCCAATACCCACAGTTTCATGGGTTAGCAAGCCTTGGGCCCAGAGACCTTGGGCAGAGGAGAGTGGGCACCCCATGCAGGGAAGAAGGCTGGGGAGAAGGCTGGGCAGCTGGTCTGGCGCTCTGTGGCAGGTCCCAAGCCGGTCCTCTCCCTGCTCTCTGCGTGTGGCGTCTGCGGCCGCCTCTCCCTCCCCGGCTCCCTTCCACTCTTGCCATTTGGGCTTCACTCAGTTGTGAAAAGGCTTTTGATGCATAAAATGAAGCACTTAGCAAAGACGCTGGTTTTAAACGGATGCGGTGGCTGCGCTGGGAAAAGGAGGCACAAAGGGGGGTGGGGTGTAGGCGCCAAGAGGCAGCCTAAGGAGGAAGGGCAGGGATGCCCACCCCCATGGACCCCTGCTTGGGGACTCTCAACACCCCTGGGACCTCCCTGTCCAGCTCCCCCCTTCCCTCTGTCCACTGGCACTTCTCTGGACCCTCAAAGTGGTGGTCCCTGGGCACAGCCTGGCACAGAGATGACAGGAGAAGACTATGTCCAGACCCCTCTCGCCAAGACTCAGGTCAAGTGCCAGGGCCACAAGAGATGCTTCCCTTGCAAATCACACCACTTGCTCCCTGGTATGTGCACCACAAATACCCAGAAGCTCTATGGGGCTACCCCTCTGGAAGCCCTTGGGAATGTCAGCTGGACCAAAGTTGGGCAGTGAAGCTCCTTACAGGGTCATTGCCCTTCTGCCCAGTGGGGCATTTTCCCACTGCCCCTCGCCCATGGGCCTGGCCTGCAGATGGCATCTCCTCTGCGAGATGTGGGCCAAACAGGGAGTCCGGAGCACAGCCTCGATGGCCACAGTGGCTTGGCACATGGGACCCCACTCAGGCACTCTTCTCTGGCTCTGTGGACCCTGATGGGGGGAGGCAAGTGGCTGGGGCCCCTCTGTGGCCCTCTGGGCCTCATGCCCCCTCCTCTGGGGGACATAGTGGCTGCAGTGGGCGGCTTTGTGGAGTGTGGCCAGCGCTCTTCCTTTTTGCTGCTGGCTCTCCCTCTGGGCCACTGATTTCAGCATGTGGGCTTTTTAGTCCCCTTCCCAGCTGCCTCAGGTGTCCAAGTGACCAGAGAGCCGGACAGGAGCATTTTACCACACAGCCGGCTCCTGGCACACAGTGACCACTTGCCCACAGAGCCCCAGAAAGAAGCCAAGAGAGACTCCAGAGCCGGCAGAGGGCCACATCAAGAAGCATGGTGGGCTCTCTGTGAATCCGCTCCCTGTGGATCATCCCAGCCCTTCTAACTGAAAAAAGAGAGATGATTTACTGCCACAGAAACATGCAGAAACATAAAAGCCATAACCATCACAGAGGCCAACAGATCAGGAGACAGAACGGGTCCGATTAGAATAACTCCATCCATGGGGTATTTATCTTACTGCATCTTAAAACCCCCCAGCCTGATCCCAACTTCCGAGGGGCTTCTCATGGCTTCTCTCCCCCCCCCAGTTACCCCTCCCTCCTTCCCCAACAAAACTGAAGCTGGAATTACTAACTGCCTCCCACATGGCAGACGTTTTAAATTTAAGTATTCAGAGGTGAAGGTGAGCAATGAAAATCATAACGGGGTCCAGCACTAGGGAGATTTATGTCTTGTGAGTGCATGGGGAGGGTCTCATTGGCATTGGGTTGGGGGGCAGCAGATGAGGAGGGGGCCTGGACTCCCACAGCAGCAGCCGGGCAAAGGGCCTGCCAGCCAGTGGGATGACAGGGAGGCTACCAGAGAGCTGGTGAATGCCACCTGCCCTGTAATTCTTTCACTGACCCCCTTTAAAGCCCCCCCCCCCCAGTTTCTCTCTCTCTGGGCCCAGGATTCCCTTTCTCAGGGTGATCCCAGAGTGTTTGGGTGGAAAGGAGGGACGTTTAGAGTCTGCACCCCAAGGGCATGGTGGGCATGAGAGCATCTGAAGTGGGGGCAAACCCAACCCCTCCAATCTCTGTCTGGCCTCAGTCTGGGCAGACCAAGCCAGGAGCCAGGAAATATGGCCCCATAAGAGGCCCCTCCTGAACGGAGTAGAGTTTGAGGAGCAAAACTAGCAGACTGGGGGGTGGGTTGGGATGGCACCCAACTGCATCCTGCCTCTGGCCCACCTGCCAGTCCCCTTGGCACAGTCCCTCCCATCTGAGTGCCTCCCCTCCCCTCCTTGACATGTGTGAGCCTCTTCCATCATCCCCACATCCCAGCCATGCCCACTCCCACTGCATCCCACCCCAAGCAAAGGAGGCCTGGCGTCGGCACTTAGACCAGGCTGACCGTCTGCCTGTCTGGCTGGGGCTGAGCAGGTGCTCCTTTGAAGGCGCCCTAATCCCACCCAAATGCAGCAGAAAAGCCCTTTCTGGGGAAAGTGCTGTGCAGGCAAGTCAGCAACATCCAAGGAAGCACAAAATGCTCTCCTCGTTAAGCAAACGAAGCAGCCTTGGAAGGTTGAGGGGGGGGGTCAGGATGCTGGTTGACGCAGCAACTTTGAGCGCATGGAGGAGAAAAGAAGGCAGAGGGAGCGGGGTGGGGGTACTCAGCCCCCAAGTGCACCTCCCTGGCAACAGACTCTGGCTTTGGTCCTTTCAGGGCCAGGGACCCCACAGGGCATCAGCCATGGGTCAACGCATGGCACATGGGGGAAGGGCTCCAGGGACACAGGCCAAGAGTCAGTAGCTGCGCTTCTCTCTGGGCAAAGAGGAAGCAGCGGGCACCAAGGAGTAAGTGGAAGTGCCAAGGGCACATGAGCAGCACAGTCACAACCCGACATTGCAGTCTGAAGCCTCTGGCTTCTCTTGGGGACCCACAGGTGTGGGTCGCAGCAGGAGGTCCAGAACAGATCCTTCCACAATGGCTTCGAGCCACAAAGACCGCCAAGAAGTCTCTCACTGACAGGGCGAAACTGACTGGACAGGAGAGAGCAACAACAACAACAACACATTGAGAGGTTGCCCCAAAGTCACCTGCAGGCACCCCTTAATAGAAGCAGGTTTGCCATCATGGCACGCCTCTTGCCTGACTCCCCTTCGACTCCTCACAGGGAGGAAGACAGGCGTATCACTTGCACAGACCAGGAGGGATCAGAGCCCGACAAAAGGGAAAAGCCAGCCTGCAGCCATGCTCCCCTCTCACAGCAAGAGGCAAACACGGCCCTTCCAAGCACCCTCCATTTAAGCGGAGTATTTCCTGAGGAGCAAAGATGCTGGAGACGCAATGGTTGAATGTTGGGCCAGTGGCAAGGAGGACAGCAAGGGTCCTTAAATGCACAGGCAGGCACTTCCAGCCGACCCCCAATGTGGCCACTTGTCTCCATCTGGTGTCCCTGCACCCCTTAACCTGAGGACCATGTGGCCTAACCCCTGCCCCCCCATTGCCAGGATGGAGGGGGCACTGGGGGCAGGTACGTGCTGGAAAGGAAGGACTAACCCTGCGGACCCTTCTGGGTGAGCAAGCAAGCAGGGGAACCAGCTGCTGGGCACATGGGCCTGACCAGAAGGGCAAAATGCCAGAGGAATATTCTGTGCTCCAGATGAGATAGACATCACTGTCTCCCTCAGAAAAGATCAGTGTGTTTGGAGAAAGGAACAAAGGAACTCTCCTTGCCCTTAAAGCAAGGAGCCAATGGTGGGCAGGAATACCCAGACTCCACCCCTGACCCCAACCCTCTAAATCTAGGCTCATCTCCCTGGAGCTCCGCTGTGGCTACTACTTTCCATTTCAAAGATCACCTCCTATTACTGCTTTTATCTGCTTCTGGTGGTATGTCTTGCTTTCAGGAAAGGGGGGCTCTGGACACTTCTGCATGGAAAAGCAGTGCAGAAACAATCCCAGATGCATGAGATTCTGCCCTGGAGTTTTCATCCTGAGTTCCCCAGGATCAAGCAGAGACCCCTAGAGGAGGGGTCCGGAGGGGCAGGTCCAGGCTGGTGGAGATGAGGCTGGGGATTCCCTTCTGCCCCCCAACCTGTGGGCCCTCTGGTTCCCCCATGTGGCCCTTGTGGCCTCCTCCAGCCCCAACAGCAGCCCTCCAAGGGGTCAGAGCCACAAGGGTCTGCTCACCTGCCTTCATAAGAATGATCGAGGGGAAAATGGACCCTGCTCTGAGCCTTCTCCAGCCCAATCTGGGGTCCACCATAAGGACCAGGGGAGGACTGCAACACCTATCCCCTAGTCCATGCTGACCAAGCCGGTGGGGGTGATTGGAGCTGCAGTCCAACACAGCTGGAGGGAAAAGGCTGCCCAGCCCAGGGGTAAGCGCCAATATCACTACTATATTAGTGGGATATCTGACCAAATCGCTCTGGGTTCCGCCCTCCACCTCACTAACCGCTTTGCTTCTCCAACCCAGGAAGAAGAGGCACCCCAAATGCAAAGAGGATGTCCCACAAACGCAAAGCCTGTTGAGATAAATGGCAAGAAGGCTGGCAACGGGTGAGGCCTGAAGCGGAGAGCTCTGCCCTGCAAGAGAGCAGCTGCCATTGCTGTGGCGGATATCTGTGTCTCCGCTCCGAACCGTGATTGATTATTCCTGCCAGCCTGCGCTCTGGCCCCTCGCCTATCGCGCCCTTATCTTATCAGGACAGGCCTGATCGGCTGCCTGCCTGGCGGCCCAAGAGCTTCCTTCAAAGTTGCTGATCAGCATCAGACAAGCCCAGGAGCAGAGGGGGGCCGAGGGGCAGGGAACCCTCTCTCTGGCTCTCCCCTTTTGGGGGGGGGGGAAGTGGCCAGCCCCCAGCAGAACAGTCATGGGGGGGGGAATGGCTGGGACTGCCCTGTTCCGCATGGAAAGCTGCAGGAAGCACCCCATGGGTGGCAAAATGGCTGCAGTGTTGATTGTGGGCAAGTGTGGGAGGCCTGGTGTGTAGCCATCAGGCCAATGGTGGGAGAAAGCGCAGGAATCCTGAGGGTCTCCATCCCTTCATGACTAAAAAGATGGGTGGGGATCCAGAACGCCCCTCCCCCAGTAAAAGGGGGGAAACTCACAACTAAATGCCCCATGACAAGATGGGGGGAGGGGTAGGGGGAGGGCTTGGGTCTCAAAGGAGGGACCTCTGGGCTTTGTAGAAGGTTTGCGGCACAGAGATGGCGGGTGGGACGTCATCGTGTTGCTGGAGACTAACTTGGCAGGAAGGAGAGCAGAGGGCAGCATTGCTCTTTCCTGTAAAAGACCAAGGAAGCCACAGGAACCCCAGAACAGAAGAGGGAAAGCTTTGCAGAACCTCAAAGGGACAGGACCAGTCCTCCCAACTGGTTTAGCACTGGGGAGAAACCACTGCCCCTTGACCCAAACGCTGTAAAGGTCGGAGACCCCAACCAGCCCTGGCAAAATGCACACCGCCCCCCATCACCAGACCTATTTGCTGGGTCAGCTGACGAGGGAAACTGAGGCCCCAGCCTGACGCCCCACTGCTCCTGTGCAGGATCCCACACAAGAGAGGGGCCAGGTTGGATTGACTGCAAACAGCGACCGCAGCGTAAGCCAATGCAAGAGGACATCCCAAAGGGAAGGGGGACTCCCGAAAGAGGGTGGAAGGGGGCAGGGAGGGAAGAATAATCACCGATGAGTTTGGAGGGCCCCCAGGGCCACCGCGTCCAACCCTGGCCAAGCAGGAATCCACAACCAAAGCCCTACTGGAAGACGGCCACCAGCTTCCATTTAAAGGCCTCCAAAGGAAGAGACCTCCCCCCCCCACCCCCTAAAGCAGTCTATATTCCACTGTCAAAGAGCACCTATTTTCCGGAAACTCTTCCTGACGTTTAGATGGAATCTCTTTTCTTGTATCTTGAATGCATCGGTCCGCGTCCTGGTCTCTGGAGCAGCAGAAAACAAGCTCTCTCCACCTACTACAAGACATCCATTCAAGCATTTAAACATGGTGCAATCACTTCACCTCTCCAACAGACCAGGACTCCCGACTGCGGCGCTTCGCAAGTCAAGGATGCTCTGAGAGAAACAGAAGCTTTCTCCAGAAAAAGGGGCTTTTGCCCAAAGGAGGAGAACCAAAAGGAAAGAGAGGAGCGCAAGAAGACTGTAAGGGCTACAAAAACAAAACGAACGCAAGCATGGAGGGAAAAGATTTCAAGGGCTCCGCATCAGTAATAACATTGTTTCAAAAATCTGGATGTCCAAAACCCAGCTGGCAAAGGGCTGGTCCACTAGAAGACAAAGGCGTTTTCAGGGAAGAGGGAGAGCACAAGCAGTTGAACACATTTTTGGTGGAGAGCCACCGCCATCTCCCTGAACTGACTGGTGGAAAAGGGCTGGTTGTAGTTGACTTAGGGCAACCCTAAGGTGAACCTATTGTGGGGCTTTTATGGTAAGGTTTGCACAGAGGAGGTTGGCCACCAAGACCTTCCTCTGAGGCTTAGAGGGTGTGACTTGCCCAGGCTCCCAAGGGGATTTCCTTGGGCCAGCAGGGGTTCTAACCTTGGTCTACCAAGTCCTAGTCCAGCACCAAACCAACTATGCCACGCTGGCTTCCAATGAAATGCACACAAACACACTCACAGCAGGAGAGGCACCTGTGACTGGAGGGAGGCTTTTAGGAAGGGAGTTTGAGACACCGAGACAAACAAGACTACCAGAGATCAGGATCCCAACAGCCCTAGAAGGAACAAAGGACTGAGCCCAGATAGGGCCCTCCCAAAAGGTCTTCCTGCAGCATATTCGAATCAGAGAGTTCGAAGAAGCCCCCAAGGGCCCTGATCCAGTCCAACCCCATTCTTCTGCCATGCAGGAACTCTCAATCAAAGCAACCCCAATGACAGATGGCCATCCAGCCTCTGTTTAAAGACCTCTAAGGAAGGAGACCCTGTCGCACGCCGAGGAAGGAGTGTGCTCCACTGTTAAACAGCTCTGACCTTAAGGAAGTTCTGCAATCTCTTTCCCTGCAGTCTGCATCCATTGCTCCATTGTGTCCTATTCTCTGAAGCAGCAGAAAACAAGTTTGCTCACTCCTCAATATGGCACCCCTTCGAATATTTAATCAGGGCTATCATATCACCTCTTAAACTTCTCTGCTCTAAGCTAAACAGTTCCCTAAACTGCTTCTCAGAGGGCTTGTGGTCTCCAGACCAGAACTTGAGCCAGGACATGCATGACCCTGGAAAACATAAGGAAAGGCAGGCAAATGGGCTCAGCTGGTCCAACGATGGAGTGGGCGGGGAGTGGGAAGAGGTGGCCAGTCCTTGTATCGGAAGGCCGAAAAAAGGGCATTGCTCCTTGCCCCCGGATCCACACTGGACTCCTGTTTTCTAGCCTGGGAAAGCATGACACAGGATGAACTATGAGGGCTACACAGGGGGGCCAAAAGTGTCACACATGTGCATCAGTGGCACCAGAGCTGGTGAGGAGTGGCCAGAAGAGGGGTCTGTGGAGGGTCAGGGGGATCTTGAGCCAGTATTGCAGGCTGGAGGCCATTAAGGAAGGAAGCAGGGATAATAAAATGGCCAGGATCTCCCTGCCCTTGGCAGGCCAGGCAATGGGGCAACCTACCAGCGATGGGCAGGGGGAGAATGCATGCCCACTGCAGTCCTTCTCCCATCATCCCCTCGGCTGCCTCTGTCTGAAGGCAAGAGATGGAGTGCTTTCGACTGCTGCGCTTCCCCCCCATTTCCAGACCAAAAAGACTCCCAAGGACTCAGAGCCAGGAAGATTTAGGTGTCTCCAGGGAGAAACCACAAATCACTCCTCTTCTTCCAGTTGGGGAGGGGGGGGGGGTGGGGGCAGGTGCGAGAGACAGCGAGGTGCCAGTGCCAGCGCAGGCGAGTGCCATGACGGCCCAGCTGAGTTACAGCGCCCGGGCAAAGAGCGATATTTATAGCGGCCCATAAATCGGTTTGACTTCTAATAAGTTGAGGTAATGGGTCATTCTTTAGGGCTTTTTGCTGCAATTTCCGAAATGCCTTTTAATGAACGCCAGGTTGGGACCTGCAGGGTTGTGCCACCCGCTTGCCCCTGCCTCACTCTGGGCCAATTACTTGACATTGGCCCCCTGGAGTGCCCTCGCCAAGGTGCTCCCACATGAGGGGGCCATCTCTTGGGGGGCGCGAGGGGAGGATGGGGAGGCTGGTGGCCCACCTGGGACACAGGACACACACATGTCCACATGTGTGGCTGGGCAGCATCTCAGGCCGCCCCCTCATTGCCTTCGCAGTGGACCTTGGATCTGTGCTGAGGGGGCAGTGCCCAGGCTTTGCAAAGAGGGGCATGGGGTCCCTGCCCAGAAGCCCCTCGACAGGCAGCGGGAGCAACAGGAATGGGAAAGGTCCTCACAGACCCTCCTGTGCCACAAGGGGACCAGACCCGGCCTGAGGATGACCAGGGGGCTGGATGGACAGAGCAGCTTCTGTGCCACCAGGGAGGATCAGCGCTGCCCAGTCCTCATTACTGTGACCGCCGCTGACTCTGCAGGGGGACCCTGGGATCTCCCAATGTGCCTCTGAGCCTCAGTTCTCCACCTGTGCAATGGGCCTCCTCACAGCAGCAGCAGCAGCAGCAATGGCCGCTCCAAGTGCACATGGCAATGGCCGCAAAGGCCTTTGCAAACGCCCATTCTAACAGACTGGTAGCTGCGGAGGCAAAAGGAGGTAGCCGGATGGGTGGCTTGAGGAAAATGCCGGCCCAGTGTCTGGCTTCCACGGAATACGAAATGCCTGGCCAGTGGGAAGGCATGCCACGGATGTGCCATTCTGTGGAGCTGGTGGGCACAGTGGAGGGGGGCATCTGTGTCTGGAGGGGGAAAGGTGCCAACGTCTCCCCTCCAGACAGAGGGGCCTGCCTCGCAGGGTTGGGGCTCCCTCTCTGGGGGTCAACAGTCAGCATGCCTCCCCAAGGGACCACCAGCCATAGGCCTTGGCAACCCCCCTCCCCCCCACCAGGAAGGTGAAAAGGCAGAGCCAAGATGGCCGCTGCTCAGGGGGCTGCCCTATGCCTGCGATGGGGGAAGGGTCCCATGTCGCAGGAATTCTGGCAGAGGGAGGGAGGAGGGGGGTGCCCTGCTGTCTCTCTGGGGCTCAACCCCAGGGGCCATGAACTGCTGTGGCCCCTTCCCTGGGCTGCTCCAAGGGCCCTTCCCTCGGAGTTTCTGGCCAGGAAGGGGCCTCCGACCGAGCCCCCTGCTGCCCCAGCCCCGCCCTCCAAGGGGCCTCCGGGGCTTCTCCTCCTCCTTCTCGCTCGGCGGCGGGGGGGGGCTGGCGGGGCGGGCTGATGACGCCGCTCCTGCCTCCGATGCGTCAGTCGCAGCAGCGCAGCACGCAGCAGCGGAGGGGAGGAGGCGGAGGAGGAGGCAGCCTGTTCGGGGCCTCTTGGCCGCCGTCCTCCGGGGCTGGGCTCTTGGCTGGGGCTGGCTCTCTGGCGGCGGCGGCGGCGGCGGAGCGAAGGACCAAAGGATCGCCCGAGCCCCGGGGGCTGCAGCCTGAGCGGCGCCTGGCGGCCGAGCCGAGGGGGTGCCCCCGGAAGACCCCCGCCTGCTCTCGGGGCCTCTGCGGCCGGAGGGCAGACCTGAAGGCCCCCGCCAGGGCCGGCCAGCGGAGGCAGGCGGCAGGCAGGGAGGGCTCCGGGCGGGGTCCGCATGGATGCCCCTCCTCGCCTCCCCGGCGCCCCCTCCCGGACCCCACCGACGCCCCCAGGGCCCCGGACGGAGCCCCCCGGACCCCGGGAACCCCCCCGCCTCACTCCCGGCCGGAGGGCCCAGGGACCCTCCTCCGCCTCCGCCGCCTCCTCCTTGTAGCCGGACGGGCCCCCACCGACCCCCGCGCCACCACTGCCGCCGCCGCCGCCGCCGCAGCCCCCTCCTCCTCGGCGGGAGAAGGAGCCAGGAGGGAGCGGGGCCCGGGGGCCTGGGCAGCCCCAGCATCAGGGCCCTGGCCAGGGAGCCCCCCCCGGCCCCCGGATGGCCAGAGGGCCCCCCCGTCGGACCCCGCAGCCCCCCTGGCCTGGCTGAGAGGGCGCCCCCTGAGGCAGGCCAGGGCCTGGCGGGGGGGGCGGCTATGGGGGGCGGTGGGTCCCGCGGGGGTCAGCCTCTCCCCATCCCCCTTCTCCCTCCTTCCTGCCTCCTTCCTGGCCATGAAGGGCCCACGGGGGTGGCCCCCTGGCAGGGCCCGGGGCGGGGGTCCCGGGGACCTGTGGCCCTGGCTGGCACTGTGGCTGCTGGTGGCCTGGGGCGCGGCGGTGGCGGGGGTCCCGGTGGGCCCGCAGAGCTGCCCGTCCTCCTGCTCCTGCAGCAACCAGTTCAGCAAGGTGGTCTGCACGCGGCGCGGCCTGGCGGAGGTGCCCCCCGGCATCCCCTCCACCACCCGCTACCTGAACCTGATGGAGAACCAGATCCAGCGCATCCAGGCGGACACCTTCCGGCACCTGCACCACCTGGAGGTCCTGCAGCTGGGCCGCAACGCCATCCGGCAGATCGAGGTGGGCGCCTTCAATGGCCTGGCCAGCCTCAACACGCTGGAGCTCTTTGACAACTGGCTGACGGTGGTGCCCAGCGGGGCCTTCGAATACCTGTCCAAGCTGCGCGAGCTCTGGCTGCGCAACAACCCCATCGAGAGCATCTCCTCGTACGCCTTCAACCGGGTGCCCTCCCTCATGCGCCTGGACCTGGGCGAGCTCAAGCGCCTCAAGTACATCTCCGAGGGGGCCTTCGAGGGCCTCCACAACCTGCGCTACCTGAACCTGGGCATGTGCGGCATCCGGGAGGTGCCCAATCTGACCCCGCTGGTGGGCCTGGAGGAGCTGGAGATGTCTGGCAACCACTTCCCGGCCATCCGCCCGGGGGCCTTCCGGGGCCTGCGCTCCCTCAAGAAACTCTGGGTCATGAGCTCCCAGGTGGGGCTGATCGAGCGCAATGCTTTCGACGACCTGGCCGCCCTGGTCGAGCTCAACTTGGCCCACAACAACCTCACCTCCCTGCCCCATGACCTTTTTGCCCCACTGCGCTACCTGGTGGAGCTGCACCTGCACCACAACCCCTGGAGCTGCGACTGCGACATCCTCTGGCTGGCCTGGTGGCTCCGCGAGTCCATCCCCACCAACTCCACCTGCTGTGGCCGCTGCCACGCCCCGGCCCACCTGCGCGGTCGCTTCCTGGTGGAGGTGGACCAGACAGCCTTCCGCTGTGCCGCACCCTTCATCATGGACGCCCCCCGGGACCTCAACATCTCTGAGGGGCGGGTGGCCGAGCTGCGCTGCCGGACGCCGGCCATGTCCTCCGTCCGGTGGCTGCTACCCAACGGGACGGTCCTCAGTCACGCCTCCAGCCACCCCCGCCTCTCCGTCCTCAACGACGGGACCCTCAACTTCTCCCAGGTGCTGCTCAGCGACACTGGCCTCTACACCTGCATGGTCACCAACGTGGCTGGCCACTCCAACGCCTCGGCCTACCTCAACGTCAGCACGGCCGAGCTCAACACCTCCAACTACAGCTTCTTCACCACCGTCACCGTGGAGACCACCGAGACCTCCCCGGAGACCCTCTTCCCCAAGTTCACCAAGCCCGTCCCCACCACCTCCACGGGGTACCAGCCGGCCTACACCACCACCACCACCGTCCTCGTCCAGACCACCCGGGGCCCCCGGCAGGATGCAGGGGGGGCCGTCCCAGGGGTCCGGCGCCAGTGGTGGAAGCGGTGGCGGCAGCAGCGACAACAACGACAAGATGCAAACCAGCCTGGACGAGGTGATGAAAACCACAAAGATCATCATTGGCTGTTTCGTGGCGGTGACGCTGCTGGCGGCAGCCATGTTGATTGTCTTCTACAAACTCCGCAAGCGGCACCAGCAGCGCAGTACCGTGGCCGCCGCCCGGACCGTAGAGATCATCCAGGTGGATGAGGACGTGCCCACCGCGGCGGCGACAGCAGCAGCGACAGCGGCCTCGGGCACCGGCGCTTCGGCCGCCCCGGCCGGATCAGGTGAGGGGGCAGTTGTACTGCCGTCTATACATGACCACATTAACTACAACACTTACAAATCCCCCCACGGGGCCCACTGGACAGAAAACTGTTTGGGGAACTCCTTGCACCCCACAGTCACGACTATTGCCGAACCTTACATAATCCAGACCCACCCCAAGGAGAAAGTGCAGGAGACGCAGATCTGAGGCCCTTTGCCGGCCAAATGGGAGCCTGGCCCTAGGATGCACAAAGCAGCAGCGGCACCACCGACCGACGTCCATTTCTGTACAGAGAGGCCAGGGAGGGGGACACAGGCCTGGGGGTCTGGGGCGGGGGTCTCCTTGTATATGCTTATATATTAAGTCCTTGGGTCCAGGTCAGAGAAGCAGATTATATTGGAAAAGGAAAGACAAAACCCATAAAGAACCCCCTATTTTCTAACTTGTAAGTTCTATTTAAAAGGAGGCAGCAACTAACCCCCAGCCCACCCCCAAAACAGAGCCCCCTCCCTGACCAAGAGGCAGCAGGCCTGGTGGCCGCCGGGAGGACTTTCTGGAAGGAGGCGGCTGCACAGCCAGAGAGAAAGAGAGAGAAGGACAGCGGCAAAGATGGACAGGGAAAGGAAAAACAACCCAAACCAGAGAGATTGGGGGGGGGGGGCATTTTGTCCTTTTTAGAAGACATTACTTAGAATGCAGCAAAAACAAACCCGTTTCTATAGAGACACTCTTTTTCTTAAAGCCCCGGAAAAAAAGAAGCCAAGTCTCCATATTTGCAGCTATTTACAGAAAAGGGGAAGCGCACCAAGGGTTTGTACTGTGCCAAAAGGTGACAAATGCAATAAAAAGGTCTTTTCCCCCACCCCCCTCTTTTTTGTAAAGGAAAACACAACAAAGACAATTACCAAAAGGGAATGGATTAATTCTATTAAACAAACAGCAAAAAATGTCCAACCGGCAGGGCCTGCCCTCCCTCCCTCCCCGCCAGCCCGCCCGCCTGCCTTCCTTCCTCTGGGCAAGGGGGAGGCAGCCCAAGAAGTGAGGAGGGGGTGGGGTTTTTTTTTTGGGGGGGAATCTGTGGGGTGGGGGAGGCTGAGGAGGGGGAGACCCCATCCGGTGGCCAGTCCCAGTCGGCCCCCTCCCTCTGCCCCCCAAGTTGGAAGGGAAGAGAAGGGGGGATGGCAGCAGGGACGGTGCCCAGCGGTGCCCCTGCCCATTGCAGCACACTCCTGCGGCTGGTCTCGCCCTGGCAGCCAGCCGGCTGGGCAGGGGGCCTGGTGCGCAGAGCAGCATGGCTGGGAAGGCGGCAGGGGGGGGGGGTGGGAGAAGGTGTCCCCCCATCCGCAGAGGGCCAGCCTGGGCTGGGGGCAGGGGCCAGGGCTAGCCAGCCTGGTGTGGGCAATCTGACATATGATTGTAGAACCGTGAATCAATTTTGTGCTTCTTGTTCATTTGACTTTTCCCTTGAGGTAGGTTGGTGGGAGGAATGGGGGAGTCTCTCCCACCCCCCTCATCTTCCATGGGGAGGGGGGGTCTGTGACTGGGGGCAGCTAAGGGGGGCATCTGTGTGTCAGATGGCACTGGTGCCAGGAAGGAGCAGTGAAGGGCACTGCTGGGCAATTGGGACGCAGGCGCAAGACCCCCCCCAGCACACACAAGGGGAGGGGGAGGGGAAAGGCCAAGGGCTGGGAGTGGGTGGCACTGCTGCTGCCCCCCCCCCACATGTCCCCCAGGGAGTGGTGGGCACTTTGGGGGCCCCAAATCAGCCACCGCCCCCCTCCTCCTCCTTCTTTTGACTTTGGTTGTAGACCCCCATTTCATGGGGTCAAAGTGGTTGCCAATAAAAAGGGTGGGGGGTTGGTGGGGGGCCGAGATGACAACAATCCAAAAGCCAGAATAATCTGACTGTAACTCTGAGACAACTGTATTTTTGTATTTTAATAAATATTGTTAAAGTTTTTAATAACGCAATGTCCCTCAAGGATTACACTGAATGCCATTCATGGCTGTGTGGGGCTGGGGGGGGGGGGGGAGGGGGGGGGGGGGGGGGAGAGAGAAAGAAAGCCATTTGCACATTTCTTTGGAAGGTTTGGGAGGCAGGAAATGGCCTGCCAATGCAGGAGCAGGGGTTGGGGGCAGCCATGGGGCAAGGGGGCACCATGCAAGGGGAGAGCGACACCCAAACAGCCCAATTTCTAGGCAGAATTTAATAGGGCTTTTAAATATGTCAAGTAACCTTTTCTGGAATTAAATAAAACCACGCCAAGCTCCAGAACCAGAGGCCACCTTTGTCCCATCTATTACTAGTGCGATGGCTTGAAAGGGGGCAGAGGTCCCGTGAAGGTGACTGCCCCCCTGGGGAGGAGAAGGTGCAGACCCCCAAATTCAAGGTGCCGCGCCCCTCCCCTCCCCTGGCCACCCACTGAGTAATGGAGGCCAGAAGCAGGGACCTCCCTTTGGGGGTGGGCTGGGGGGATGCTGAGGACTCGCAGAAGCCAAGCCAGATGCCCCTCTCTTTGCTTGGGAACCCTGGTTGCTGCCTGGCATGGGGGGCAGGTGGCAGGGGCTCTGGTCACTCGGCTCCCCTCTCGTTGAGCACAGGGTAGGCAGACCCACTTGAAACCACGTGTCTGGGGGGCTGGGGCCCGCCTCAGGAAGGGGAGTTGGAGGCTTTCTGTCAAAAAATGGGGGGTCCCCCTGGAGTGGACCCCAGACTGTGATGCTCCCCGTTGCTCCCAATGGAGCATGGAGGGGCAGTGATGAGGCAGTGGCATCTCACAGACCCCCCCCTTCCCTTGGCACACACACCCTTTTCTGGTCCCAGAGCTGGGTCCAGCCCCCACCACACACACACACACTTCCCCAAAGCCAAAGGGCCCACATCACCAGCTTCAATGTGGGGCAGGGGAAGAGGCCAATGTGGCAGAACATACCCGTCCTGCCCCATGCCCACAGCCTATGCAAAATCCTGTGTCCACCTTCCGCCAGGGCTGGGATGGGGGCTTAGTGCCAGAGTTGCTGCCCCCCTACCCTGGCAATGGGCAATCAGGTCCTTCTGTGCCAGGCCACCCCATGGCCCACGAACTGGGCCTGCAGTCCGGGGGGAAGCCCAACTCCCCTCCTTTGGAAGTCCCCCCTCCCATTTTCTGAGGGTGGCAGAAGGAGCTTTTCTCCTTATCTGTGGACAGCCTGGCTTCCTTCCCTCTCCCTTGCCAAGAAGCACTGTCTAGGGAAGACCCGGCTCCCCTCTGCGTCCTGCGTGCGCATCGCCAATGTCCCATCTGGTGCTCAGCCTTTGGTTGGGGGTCTCACTCCTGACCCTCTCCTTCCCACTCTCATCTGCCCCCTGGGACCCTCTTCCTTCCTTGCCCTGCAGGAGGGACCAGCTTGGATGGGGCCTTTCCTGGACTGCAGGGCTTTGGCTTCCAATTCTGCCTTTATATTAACAGTAAATAATGCAGCCAGTCGCATGAAAAGGGGGCGGAAGGAGAGGCCAGGCACATGCGCACACGCGCAGCACATGGGCCAAGCTCCTTTCCTGTCTTTTGAACGCTGACTCTGCAGCTGACAGAAAGTGCTTGCCTGGGAATTGGGGGGGGGCAGCGATGGAGGCGGTGGTGCCCTCCTCCTCATGCTCCTCCTCATGCTCCTTCTCTCCATCACCCTGGCTGGGTAGAGAAGGGGGAGGGGGAAGGGGGCTCAAAGCAGCCCAAAGGTGGCTGGGCCTGCCCTGTTGCTGCCCAATGTGCCAGAAACCCCCAGAATTGGGCAGCATGGGGAGGCAGAGAGACTGAGAGAGGGAGTGGAGAAGGGGTTGGAAGGAGAAGGGAGGTCTGTGCAGCCAGGAGAGCAGAGACCCACAAAAGGGACACTCAGGTCTCCATGGCAAGAGGTCACGGAGGGGCTAAGAACGCCCTGAGCCCACACCACAGGGCAGGCTTGGGCACCCTGAACCCTCAGCTGGACCCAGGGGCCCTCCAGTCTCTCTGCCCCACAGCAGTGGCCCTCTGTCAGCCCTGGCTCCCAGCTGGAGTGGGGAAGACAGGGGGTCTGGGGGGGCAAGACAAGGTCTTTGGAGGGAGGGACCCCTTTATAGGCTCTTTGGCTGGATAGTTCTCCACAGCCCCCCCCCCCCCAACAACCCCAGTGCAAAACCCAAATAACAGTTATGAGCAGCCTGAGAAAAGAAGGAGCAGCCAAGCCAAGTGGGGCATGGAGGGCAGAGAGGCCTCCATTCAGCCCCCAGGGAGGAACCCAATGGGAGGAGCCCTGGTAGGTAGGTCTCATGCTGCCCAATGCCTCCCCCCACATACACATAAAGGGGGGAAGGCAGGTCCTCAGGGGGAAGTGGGGCACAGGCCAGGGATGCACTCCTGGTCCAGAGTTGGGAGGAAAGCTAGACACACAGAGAGGGAGGCCTCTGGGGGCATTCCTACAGCCCTTCGCTCCCAAACTCCTGCCCTCTCCCCATGCAGCAGACCATGGCCTAAGCTCTCCAGGCAGCCTGCCCTGCTGTCCCACACTGGACTTGGGGCACTTCCTTCCTTCCTTCCCAGCCGCAGAGCCATGGGCCACCTGGCAAGAGGAATGGCCATCCCCACAAACACACACAGAGCATAGAGGAGGCCACCTTCCTCTCTCGGGGGGGGGGCATGGACCATGGGGGTCCAAGCAGTGCCCCCCCTCTGACCCCCAAGCACCATTGGCCCTGGGTCCAGGAGGGATGCCTCCAAAAGTGCCATCATTTATTGGGGGGGGAGCTCCACAAATTTGTCCTCCCCCAACCCTGCCCCTCCCCCTTTTTGTGGATGCTGCAGCTGTTAGACTCGTTTATGTATTTACACTTGTCCCTCCACATTTGCTAGGGTTAGGGGCAAGACCCCCTTGAATATGGAAAGAAACGCAAATAACAAAAACACCCATGTTTTTACCTGAGAGGAGACCTCTCTAGGAACCTCTAGGTCCTCCAGGGCAACACTGTGGTCAATATCCGACAGACACTGACCATAGAATTGCGCCAGAGGAGCTACAAAGGCCTAGTAGAGTATACTCTCTAAGAATCTCTAGGTCCTCCAGGGCAACTCTATGGTCGACGTCCGACAGACACTGACCATAGAAATGTGCCGGAGGAGCTACAAATGCCTAGTGGAGTGGTCTCTCTCGGAACCTCTACATCTTTCAGTGCAACTTTTAGTTCAAGTCGACCATAGAGGACCTAGAGATTCCTAGAGAGAACATATTAATGAAATCTGTGAATAATCAAATCCACACATATCAAAGCCGCAAATATGGAGGGATGAGTGTATATCCTGCCTTTCCCCAAGCTCAAAAGCGCTTACAAAAGTTACGGAAACATAGCTGGAAACTACAGCATACGAAGTTACAAAGATATTAAGCTGTCAAAGATTGAAGCCATTTAAAAAGAAAAGATTAAATGGGGTGGTGGGGGATAGAAAGCCCAGCCCTCTTTGCAGGGCTCATTCCCCTTGAGTCCCCCAAGGCCTTGCTTGTAGGCCTGGCCTCTCTGAGTGGGGAGCTCCAGGGACTGGCAGAGCCCCCCCAAAGGCCCCCTTCCTCCTGGGCTGCCCCAGATGTGAGAGGAGGAGTGGGACGCAGAGGATGAGGGTCCCCCCAGGAGAAAACGCAGGCTGGCTTATAAGCAAGGAGGAGAATTGGGGGAGCCTCCAGGGAAGGGGTCCCACTGCGGAACTGCCTTTACCGGCCAGAAGAAGTTCAACCCAAACCTACCCTCCTGTCACTTCTGACCCTTAGGCTGGCTCTCCCCTCTGGGGCAGAAGCAAACAGGCCTGCCCCCCAACTCAGGGTCATCCCTGGAGGGACCAACAACAGTGGAAGACACTACTCCCTCAGATATTTTGGTGGACTCTCCTTCTTTGGAGGTCTTTAAGCAGAGGCTGGATGGCCATCTGTCCCAGAGAGTGCTTTGATTGAGAGTTCCTGCATGGCAGAAGGAGGGTTGGACTGAATGGTGCGCACAGAGCGGCCAGAGCCCAGCCTGCCCGCTGGCCTGCCGCCTGCACAAGGGACTTCTCCCCCAGCCACCAACTCTGGCCGCATAGTCGCTGCCAGACGTTTCCTTCAAGGCGACAGGAGCAGAGGGCCAAGTGAGAGTTTGGGGCTGAGAGAGAGGCACTTACTTGGACAACCACAGAGTGCGGACTCCCCTCTGGGCGCAGGCAGGGAATGCCTACAAGCACCATGGCAGGCCTATGGCAGAGAGAGGGGGCTGAGTGAGGCTGAGGCCCAGGAAGATGCCATGGAGCCTCTAGGGCCCCACAACCCCACAAAGGGGGGGGGGCTGCCTTTGTGGGTCTGGATGTGGAGGGCCTGGCAAACCCACCATCCTGCCTCCAGCTGAGGTCGGCCAGGCAGCCAGGAAAATGGAGAGCAGGATAGACTGCCACCGAGGATGGAGGCTCCTTTGCCAAGGGTCCCCCAAATAAATGGACTTTGATGGCCCCTCTCTTTTCCACCACTATTCTGGTCCCTGTCTCAGAGCTTCAGCATTGCTCTTTACAAACAGAGAAAACGGCAATGGAAAAACAGTGGAAAGCAGGTGGGGTGGGCAGGTACACCCCCCCCCCAAGAGCTCTTGACCTAAATTTAAAGGATGTGGCAGCCAGACAGTGCAAAGGGAAAGGAGGAGGAAGCAAAAGGGTGTGAGGTGGCAAAGGCTTTCAAGAGAAGCACTGGGGGGGGGGGGCTTTGCAGGGGCCTTCGGGGCAGCTGAGGGGGCAGAATAAGGGGCACAAAGGCAGCAAGCGGGCAAGTGGGGCACACCAAGGGTGAGGTTGCCTGCCCTCTGCCTTTTGCCAGGGCTGCCTGTGGGTCCCTTGAAGCCCCCTGGACTCTCTGCTGCTCTTTCTGCCTCAGGGGCAGAATCTTCATGGCTTTGGTGCCAGCTTGACTCCAGGGTAGCCTGCCCATTTGGGGGCAGCCCCTGAGCAAGAAGAGGGCAACCCAAAGGGGGGGGGGGCTCCTACTTGGCAGGGCCAGAGCCCCTCAAGACAGGTGAAGGGAAGGAGGCAGGAGGCTGGATAGAAAAGAGGAGGGGAATCAGAAGGGAGGGGTCTGCCAGAGGGCCAAGCCATGGGTCATGGCCAGTGAACATCCCCTTGGCAGCGGCTGGTCCAGTTTCTCCCATACAAGCAGAGACCCTCTGCTGAAAGGAAATGGGGGAAGGGGTGTGTGCTACAAGAGGGGGTGCGCTCCGCTGCCTTTCTTCCAAGCTCTGCCATCTGCCCCCTGGCAAGGGTAGGCAGCCAGTAGTTCACAAACGTTCCCTCTCCCCCCACCCTTTCTGCCTGCAAGGCATGCGCGCTGACCTCACAGAATAAAGAATACACTGTGTGTGTGCGTGTCTGTCTGTGTCTTGTTGCACACATGCATTCACGCACACATACACACACACTGCTACTTCCACTACATCTACTGGGAGCACAGATATGCACATCCCAAGAGGCAAAAATACACATAAATGAACGAAGCATTAGCAATGTAAAATACAATGCGGAAACCATTGGAGGCAAAACGTTCAACGCATAGAAACCAATTGAAGGTGGCACAAAGGGACACCACAGAGTGCAAAAAGGGCTGGGGGCAGCCATCCCCCCCTGCTCTCACTATCTATTCTAGATGATGCCCCAGGGCATCTCTGAGGGATGGTACTACCACTGGCAAAGGCAAAGGCAAAGGCTAAGCTTGCAAATGGTTAGCGCCCCCCGCCACCTGAAAGCCTGTGGAGGGTCTGCCTATGGGGGTGGACCAGGGGGTGTCTTTGGCCTTTGGCTTTTGCCCAGTGGCAAGGTCCAAAGCCAGGGGTAATGGGCAGTGCAGTACAAGCCTGAGGGAGGGTGCCTTCTGGGGCCCTGGAGTGGCAGCAGCGCCACTTTTGTGTCCCCAAAAGCTCAGTCCAGCTGATGTGCTTTGCAGGACAAGGGGCTCAAAGACCACCAGCTCGGCTTTTCCTGGCAAGCTTTTGGCTCAGTTGCCGCTTAAGCCGTAGCCTTCTTTCTAAACTGGCAAAGGGCGCCATTCCTTCCCTTTCCCCCTTTTCCTTCCCTTCCCTTTGTGCTGTTTGGAGCTGATGCTGCAGCACTTGCTTTATGGCTCTGATGAGGTGGATTATTTGATTGCGATGGCAAGGTCTGGGGAGCTGCTCTTGAGTTCTTCCTTACAGCAGGAGAAAGTAGGCTAGCCTCCTTAATCCACGCAAGGCCGGACTGGACAGAAGTCAGGAATCCACAAGGGTCTTGCGGGTCTCCCAGACCATCAGCTGGACAGTTTGGCTTAGAGGTCGAAGTGGGCCTTCTTGCCAAGGAGCCAAGTCTAGTTCCCCTTTTAAGCCTCCCCTGGTCCCCCCCCCCAATGTCAGTGACAGTGGCCAGTGGCCATGGGGCTGGTCTCTTGCCTAGGGCTGACTACTGAGCTCCAGCTTGCCTGACCCCTGACTGACCTTGCCAGTCTTCCCCTACCCATCCAGGGATCCCCCCCCCCTTCCCAGTTTGTGCAAAAGCACTGGGAAGGGAGGCATTCAGCTGCCCACATGGCACCTCTCCTCCCACCAAAAGGCAGAGCTGGGAGGCACTGGGAAAGCCAGAAAAGGGCTGGCAGGCGCAGGCCACAGGGCCCCCTCCAGACTAGGCAGGCAGGAAGGCTGGTCTCCAGCCAAGGGGCATCTGGGCACAGCAGGCAGGTCAGGCAGACCCCCAGGGAGAGCTCCCCTGGTCTGTGTTATGTGTTGCTTCTCCCTGCCCTTTCTCTAATCTGCTGGACTTCCTCTTCAGAGGAACTGGCATCCTATGCAGAGGAGCCGGTTGGGCTGGAAAGGCAGGCCTGGCAAATGGGGCTTTGGGGCAGAGAAAACTCCAGAGGACAAGGTCAAAACTCAAAATGACCTGAATAGACTTGAAAGCTGGGCCAAAGCTAACAAAATGAAATTCAACATGGAGAAATGTAAGGTACTGCACTTAGGTAAAAAAATGAAATGCACAGATACAGGATTATGGGCGACACCTGGCTTAAGGATATTTATACATGTGAAAGGGATCTAGGAGTTCTGGCAGACCACAGGTTGAACATGAGTCAACAGTGTAGTGCGGCAGCTAAAAAGGCCAATGCGATTCTAGGCTGCATCAATAGAAGTCTAGTGTCTAGATCAAGGGAAGTCATAGTGCCACTCTATTCTGCTTTGGTCAGGCCTCACCTGGAATAATCCTGTGTCCAGTTCTGGGCCCACAATTCAAAACGGACATTGAGAAACTGGAGCCATGTGTCCAAAGGAGGGTGACTAAAATGGTGAAGGGTCTGGAAACCATGGAGCCCTATGAGGAGAGACTTAGGGAGCTGGGGATGTTTAGCCTGAAGAACGGAAGGTTAAGAGGTGATATGATGAGAGCCCTGTTTAAATATCTGAAGGGATGTCATATTGAGGAGGGAGCAAGCTTGTTTTTTGCTGCTCCAGAGAACAGGACCCAATGGAGTAATGGATGGAAGCTGCAGGAAAAGACTTCCTGAGAGTAAGGGCTGTTCAACAGTGGAAGACACTCCTTCCTCGGAGACTGTAGTGGACTCTCCTTCCTTGGAGGCTGTCTTTAAGCAGAGGCTGGATGGCCATCTGTCAATGGGGTGCTTTGATTGAGATTTCCTGCATGGCAGAAGAAGGGGGTTGGACTGGATTAGGGCCCTTGTGGTCTCTTCCAACTCTATGATTCTATGATTCTATGGTTTTATGAAAAGGAGGGGTTCAGAAGTGGTGATTTAGCAGTACCTACACATCCTCCCTGTTCTCTGCCCCCCCTCCCCAGCTTAGTCTCCCCAAACCTTGAGGGCCCATGAAGTCCTCTCCAACCTTTTGCGAGCTGCCCTGAGCCAGGATCCTGGCAAAAGGGCAAGGCAGCCATTGTCTCAGACAAAGGAGCCCCATGGCCTGAAGGAACCTAGGGCCAGGAGGTGGCCTTGTCTTCCTGCCTGAGGAGGAGAGATCCCAGCTGGGTAGCACTGACACGCACCATGCCCCCCTGCAGCATGGCGGATCTCCCCCCATCCCAGCCCCTTTGCCCAGCCCCCTCCCGTCAGGAGCTTTCTTTGAGTCAGCAGAATCAACCTCCAGGACTGCAAGATTAAAGGCTGGCATGTGCCCCCCCCTTCCTTCCTTCCTTCCTTCCTTCCTTCCTTCCTTCCTTCCTTTCCCCCCCCCTTCTCTGCTGCCCATGACAGGGAGGAAGGTGCCTATCCCTTTCAGGTGGCTGCTCCTGCCTGGTTCCTCTCTCCAGCTGGAAAGGCATGGTCCAGTCTTCGCCTGGGCTCAAATGCCAAGTGGTGGTCAAGGTGGCTTTTTAAACCAACACATGGACGAGAGGGAAGGAAACCCCTCCCCTCACAAGAGCAGCTGGCACAAGGATCCTCATCCTCTCTTCCAGGGCTCCCTGGTCAGCCCTGATGTGAGGCAAGGGGGACACCTTTGCCCACCTCTCCCAAGGTATGGCCAGACCAGGGAAGAAAGTGGAGGGGCTGCCCAAGGAGCCGGGCAGTAGCTCCAGCTGGCTAGAGCTCAGACTTGGGTCCAGGCCAGGCACACGGAGGAGGAGGAGGAGGAGGAATGAGGGGCAAGTCTTGGATGCGAGAGAGAGAGAGAGAGAGAGAGAGAGAGAGGGACAGGTGACCGCCCAACCCGCCGCCTTGCTCCACGTGGGGCCACAACAAGGAAAGAGTCCTATTTATTACCTCCTCAGCCTGTCAATATAACACGGTGCTTTAATTAGCAGCCATATAAATATGAATCCGCAGATGCTAACCAACACACCGATTCACAGGCTAGCTGCTAAAAGACCAGGCCTCTAATGAGCTGCGCGGCTGTTCCAAAACCAAGAGCAGTGCTAATGAGTGGCTAATTAGCCCCAGCCCCCTCCCTCCCAGGAAGGTTGCAGAGGGGAGGGGCTGGCAAGGCCACGAAAGGGGCCACGCGCCACCCATGTCCCAAGGCAGCGCAAAGGCACGAGGAGAGCCCCGGAGCCTGGGCAATCTGGCCATGCTCCGCCAGCCGGCAAGAGAAAAAGGACCCCTTGTAAAGGCCACCGAGGGATCCCCCAGATCGCCAGACCAGGTTCCCGGACACTCTGCCGGACGATGGGGGGCAAGTGGAAGCAGTGCTGCCACCTCCAGCTTCCCCCCCCCCCCCCCCCCCGCAAGGCCTTTCGACCCTTTATTGTTCTGGGAAGCAAAGGGGCCCCAAGAGATGGAGGGTGGAGAGGGAGATGCCTGTCTGCTGGGGGGGAGGGGATCCCTGATCTGTATAGGGAGAGGGTCAGCCTTTCCTCCACACACACAACATGCAGGGTGAGAATTGCGTACATTCAGCACCCACACGCCTCAGCAGAGTCACTCATGCCAGGGGCTGAATCATCCATCGGCCCTTTTTGGCAAATGCTTCAACTTCATCTGCAAAGATGGCCCAGATCCCTGGGAGCCGAAATGGAGGCTGGGGGAGGGGGGTCTGCCTATATCAGGGGGCCGTGGGAAGCCAAGGGCGGCATGCTCCCTGGGGGACCCTAACCAAGCAAGCACTGCTGTCGGTACACAATAACCCTTTCCTGTGAGGGGCACACAACCTGTACCCGCCGGGGATGCTGGGACATGCCATACACCGTGCCCTCCGTCCCACTTGCCTCTCTCATAGGCCCCTGGTTGCCAGGGGGGCCACAGGCACAGATCCCACCAGTTCCAGCAACCCCAGGAAAAGGCCTGGCCCCTCCTAGACCCCTCCAACCCTCTGCAGGGGGCTTCCTGGGGCATCCCAAGAAGGGGAGCAAGGGGAAGCCGGCTGCTGGGAACTGCCCGCGTGGCTGCAGTGGGTAGGACTTCAGTTACCCTCATCTGAAGGAGACCCCTTCCCATTAGCCCCCCAAAAGCCTCCATGAGGGGGCACAACAGTAGCCCATGCCCTTCCATGCTGGGAGCAAAAAGAGAGGCCATGTGGGTCCCATGTGCCACCCACCCTCCCAGGTACCCACCACCCAGGATGGTGGTTCCAGGGCACAGCCACCCTCCAAATATGGGAGGGATCAGTTTGGATTGGAGTGAAGGGGGAGCCTCCTCTGGACCCCAGAGCTCAACAGTGCGCAGAGCAGTCCATATGGAGCTGGAGGCCCAGGAGGAGAAGGGCTTGAGCTGTGCAGTTCCATTGCAAGAGGAGGAGGAGGCACAGCAGCAGCTGGACTCAAAAACATGTGCACAAGACTGTGTGTGTGTGTGTGTGTGTGTGTGTGTGTGTGTGTGTGTGTGTGACACAAACACCACCCAAGGCACACAACTGCCACAGATGCTGACAGAAGGGGAAGGGGCAGGACATGCTCCGAGGGCAGCCATGTGTGCCCACGCATGGCAGGGACCCCCCTGCTCTCACGTGCCTCTTCCCCCAGACCTAAAAGAGAGCCGCTCCTCTGGCCTGGGGAGGGGGGCTCAGAAGAGCCAAACAGCAGCAGGAAACAAAGCTACCCCTGCCACTGATCCTCCAGCTCCTGATCCTCCTGGCAGCTGCTGCCTTTGGCTGGCAAGGCCTAAGCTCAGCCCTGGCGCCCTTGATGGGCAGAAACGTCAGGAGGCTTTGGCATCAAAAGTAGGCAGCAGTGATGGGCCGGCAAGAGGGGTGCCCTGGGAAGAAGCTGCCAAGGCTGGGAGGGCAGCGCCAGGAGTAATGCCAGCCAGGGCACAAATCCCCACCACTGCCAGGGTCAAAACCTCCATAGTGCACCCTTCATTCCCCCTCCATCTGCCCTCTGGGAAACCCCTTTCTCTTGGCACAGGGCCCCTGAGGGACACCCAGCAAAGGTAGCAGAGGAGCCCTTGAAAAAGAAATGAAAGGGGGTGCGGGGTGAGGGCAGCAGGGAATGGCAGGGCAGAACAAGTTCCTGCGTAAACTGGAGGGCCAGAGAAAGAGGGCAGGCTGTGCTGCTGAGGGGGGGGAGGCTAAAGTGAGGCCAAGGGTCCAACCAAGAAGCCTCCCACCAACTTGGGAGTCGCAGGGCCAGGGGACACTTTCTTGTACAGCCAGGCAGGCAGTGGGCATTGGACAGGCCAGGGGTCTGGACCCATGAAGAAGCCCTGCCAACCACATGCCACCCAACCACTTTCCTTCTGCTCTTTGCTGGTATTGGGGAGCATCCTGCTTGCCCTGCAGCAGACGCTGGGGGTCATGAGACTCTGGGAGGTGAGGAAGTCCACAAATGTCTCCTAGGTTCAGTCATATGGACCCTGATGGGTGAAATCGAGGGATAAAGATGCTGCTGCTGGGAAAGAGTTCTACAGTGCCCAAGCTGCTCTGGGCAAAGGCCCACCAATAGCCTGCAGCCCAAAGGCAGCTGTGTGGGCTTCCAGCAGCCATCTCCCTGCGGTGCAAGTGACCTTCTTCAGAGGCTTGGATGCTAGGCCACTCTGCCAGAAGGGGATGGGTGCTGGAGAGATGCATGGATGGGCAAAAAGTGGGGGTGGGGGAGATCATGGCATGATGCCATAGCCTTGCTGGCTGGCACCTGGCCGCTTTCTTACTGCCTGCCTACCTGCCAGTGGTTCAAGAGGTGGTTGGAGCCGACCAGCTGGCCATTTTGGTCCAACCAAGAACATTGGGCTTTAGGGGTGCCCTCTGAGGAGTCACCAGGCCTTCTGTGTCACAGAGAAGCCACGTCTTGCCCAACATTAACAATGGCAAGAAAGCCATTCTGGGAGTGCAGGGGTGCCACACCATGCCATGCCACAGGCTCTTGCACCAGGTCACTACTGCTACCCCAGAGAGGCACAGTCAGGCCTCCACCAAAACTACCTTTGGTCCAATACCATTGAGCTCCAGGAGGAGGTAGAGGAGCCTGGCACCTAGGGCTGCCCCCCCCCCGCCATCATCCTCTCCCCAAAGCTGGTGGCTTCCCTCCCAGCACTGCCCCAGCCTCAGTGCCCCCCATCTGCTCCAGTCAGCATGGAGGGTGGTGTAGCTGCCCTCCCTCCCGGAGGCCATTTGGGGGTCTCACAACACACAGCAGAAGCAGAGAGCAGAAAACCAAAGCTGACCCTCCGTGGAAGAGCCCACACAGAGGCCATGTGGCTGGCTGGGTCCGGATGGGGAGCTGGTCAGCTGTGGATAAGTGATTATGTAAGAGGCAGAAGAAGAAGTAATCTCAGCATCCCAAATGCCAAGTGCGCACACATTCTGCCCCCCTCCCCTGACATACATGAACCATGCCAGTCTGCATGTGGCAGCTCTGTGGATCCGCAGCACGCCCCTCCCTCTCGTGCACATGCACAAGCAGAGCACTGCCACATGGGGCGAGGGGTCAGGAAGCACCCCCAAATAGGCATGCCCCCCTGAACCTCAGTAACCCAGTGGTGGGGCAGCAGGGTGAGGGAGCGGTGTCACTCAGTGCCCAGCCAGTGCAGCTGCCCAAGGGGGTTCTCTCCCGCAATCTTCCGTCAACATCAAGGGTCCTTGAACACCACAAGTGCCACAAACATCCTCCGCCCCGCCAATTATTGTCTCACAAGTGGAAAATTGCCATTCCACAGACACGCTGTGGGAGAAAATGGATGAAGGATCAATTTACACACCCACACCCCCTCTGCCTGTGTGGGGGCTGGAAGAGCCCTTGCCCTTGAGGGGGGATGCTGCATCTGGCAGGATGCAGGCGTTTCCGCACAAGATGGAAGGGCAGAAGGAGGACTCACGTCAGTCAAGTGCCAGCATGTCTCAAGTGGGCACAACCAGGTCCTGTGTGCAGCAAAAGTCTGACACAGGACCTCCCCTGCCCCACTTCCCTCTGGTGCCTGCCCACCTGTCCCTCTGACCCCCTTAGCCCCAATTCAAAGGCATTTTGGGGATAGACAACCCTGGCATCGGCGTCCTTCCACACCCTCCCTGAGCAGAGAACCCCAACATACCTCTGGGTATAAGACAGGGCCACCTGGACCCCCACCTGGAGCCCCACCCGTCTGCCTCATGGGGGTGGCTTCATGCCACTCTCCCACCAGTAGAGCATCAAGGCACAAGGCGTCACCCGGGGCCACCTGCAGCGGCCCTCCTCTTGCTCAGCACTCTGGCCCCAGAGCAAATGCCTTCTGGTTTCATAATGACACCGAGTCCAGAGAGAAGGCCAGAGCCCCACTGCTGACCCCTGAGCTTCCCAATCTCCCCAGTCCCCCGCAATCTATCTGGTCAAGAAGGACGGGCAGAAGCCGGAGCAACCCACTGGGCCTCAGCCCTCAACCACCCTCTGCCACTGCCCAACACAGTCGGGAGCCTCCTGCCCCCTCGGTTGCCCCCCAAAGGCAATGGGGAGCTTCCTCAGAGGAGGGTACTGCTGCCAAGTTCCGCCTGGCCTTGAGCCGCGCATCTCCGCTGGTGCAATCCAGCAGCTGCTGGGTTTCTCAGGTAATGAAGGAGCTAATTTAACCCAGCTGGTGGGCGATGGGATTACTGCCTTGGCAACGCTGGGCTTGGGGGTGACAGGGATAATACGGGGGAGACGGCACGCCCACCAAGGCTGGGAAGACGATGCCACTACAACAGCCCTTTGCAACCCCAACATCCGCAAACGCCCCGAATCCCCCGGATGCAACACCAGGTGCCCATGGGCCCCTGCAAGATCCCACACGGACCCTCGGTCACTCACTTGCATCTTGCCAAGAAAAGTCCATGATAGGTTCCCTTAGGGTCCCCATAAGTCGGAAACGACTTGAAGGCATACAACAATAAGAGAAGAGAGCTGGGCATGACAAGGCGGCCTTCATTAAAAGGGATCCTGGGCCATTCTGGCAGCCCCGCTTCCCACAGATGCATCACAGAAGCAGCTTGGGGAAGCAGCCGCCTTTGGGGGAGCTCCCCTCTGCTGCTCAGTGCCTACCGCCATGACCAGGACAGTACCAGGCTGAGCGCTGAGGGTAGAAGGGAGGTCATCCAGGCCGGACAGACTGGTGCTGGCCTTCCACGCAGAACATTTGTAGCGTCTGACTGACAAAAAGCAAAGCATTCAGGAAGGGGCCATGGCACCACAGGTTAAAAGGCTGTCCTGGGCATGCTGCAGGTCACCAGTTGACGGGGCAAGAAATGGTCTCAACCTCTGCATATCCAGGTGGACGCTACTGGGCCAAATGTCAAACCCCACGGAGCCCAGTTCCCTCCAGCTGTGGCTGGCCATGTTGCCCCATTGAAGAGTCAAACAGGGACCCCCCCCATGGATGACCATCAGAAAATGAGAACCCCCACTGGACGACAGAAGAGACCACAAAACAGGGCACTGGGTGGCAGCAGCAGCTATTGGGAAGGGGATACCTTTCCCCACACTTGGTGGAAAGTCTCCCACAAGGACCATGGGCACTTACTATTCTGTCTCACCCCCCCCCAGACTAGACTTCCAGCGATGCTCCGTGGCCAAGAAGGCAAACCGGGCCCAGACAACTGGAAGCAGAGACCTCAGGGCTGAAACATGGAATAGAGGGCATGCTTATGAAACCTGCAGAGGGCACCAAATTAGGAGGGATAGCTAATACCCCAGAGGACAGGATTAGAATTCAAAATAATTTAACAGATTAGAGATCTGGACCAAAGCTAACAAAATGAACTTCAACAGGGAGAAATGTAAGGTACTGCACTTAGGTAGAAAAAATGAAATGCACAGATATAGGATTATTGGGGACACCTGTCTTAAGGAGACTTATATGTCTGAAAAGCATGTAGGACTCCAAGTAGACCACAAGTTGAACATGAATCAACAGTGCGATGCAGCAGCAAAAAAGGCCAATGCGATTCTAGGCTGCATCAATAGTAAAATAGTATCTAGATTAAGGGAAGTAATAGTGCCACTCTATTCTGCTCTGGTCAGGCCCCACCTGGAATGATCCACAATTCAAGAGAGATGTGGCCAAACTGGAAGTGTGTCCAGAGGAGGGCAACCAAAATGGTGGAAGGTCTGGAAACCATCAAGCCCTGTGAAGAGCGTCTGAGGGAGCTCTCCCAAAGAAGGGGCGAGGACCGCAGGACCCCCAGGGATCTGCATGGAAACAGCATAGGCCCATTAATGTGCTTGCCTGGGGAGGGGGGCAAGTGTGAGGGGGCAGAGCTGCATAGAGCACCCTTATTCAGGATATCTGAAACAAAAAGGGACTTGAGAGCGCTCCAGGAGGGCCTTTCTAAGCTGGAGGGACTGAAGAGAGGCCAAGCTATCTGCACACAAAGCAGGAAAGGGCCCCGATGCCAGCTCAGTAGGCAGTGCCAATGAAAGAGGCAAACCCACACTGGCCATAACTACAGAAAGCATAGAAAATAGAACTGCCAGTGGAAGGACACCTTCAAACACAGCGTGGCCAGGCTTGTAGCAGGTATGGTGACAGGTAGAAGGAAGGACTTCCTCAAACACTGCCAAGCTGGGCTGAGGAACACGCTGCCACAAGATATGGCTGTGACTACCATCCTGGATAGTTTTAGAGGGGGACGGGGCAATGGGGGCTCTCTGTGGATGCCAACTGTGATGGATGCCCAGTTCTTCCAGGACAAGGGACGGAGTGGCTCTGAAGATCAGCAGTAGAGTGATTGCCTTTTTCCTTTGGGAAAGTGAGCAGATGAGCCCACCACTCTACGCGAGGAAAGCAGACCTCTCCTCCAAGGGGCTTCTCTTGCGCCCTGGCTGGCTACTGCGCAAGAAAGCTCCTGGGCTAGAGAGGCCTCCAGCGCAGGCTTCCAGGCTTTTCCAAAGTACCGCCTAAGAAGCTGCCCTGGAGCACATCTGGCTCTCCTAGGCCCCTGGGCGACGAGCCTACTTGCCCACCTGTCCTGCCCGTCTTACCTGCTCCCTGTGCAATATGGCTGCACATGGCAGGGAGGGAGAGGGCGAGGGGCGAGCTCAGTCTCCCTCCCAACCAAAAGGGGTGCAGATGGGGGCTCTGCCAGTCCATGAGATGATGAGAAGTGTGAGCCTGGTGCCCACTTCCTCTCTCTCCTGCCACCAATCTGCCAACCCATCACCAGTTGCCCTGCTGGCTTTCCCTGGAGGAGTCAGTCATCACATGACAGCCTGCCCAGCCTGCGTGAGACGGATCGCTGCCGCCTCTGTGTCACAACTCCCACCACTGCAAATGGCAGTAACAGATGCTCAAGACCGGCACACCTTCGGCTCCTGAAGCCGTCTCCCTCTGCAACTGACCATGCCCAGAAGGGGCAGGCGGAAGGAGGTCTGGCCAGAGGAGGACTGCTGAGGTCGGAGGGCATCAGGCAGGAACCTTGCATAGATTTCTAGGTTGCATCAATAAGAGTACAGTATCCAGACTGGGGGGAGCAATAGTGCCGCTCTATTCTGCTTTTGTATTCCTGGAATAAGGCTGTATCCAGTTCTGGGCACTACAATTCAGAAAGGATGTTGACCAGCTGGAGGGTGTCCAGAGCAGGGCGACCAAAATGGTGGAAGGTCTGGAAACCCTAAAGTCCTATGAGGAGAGACTTAGGGAGCTGGGTATGTTTAGCCTAAAGAAGAGAAGTTTAAGAGGTGGCATGAAAGCTATCTTTAAATATCTGAAGGGACGTCATGTAGAAGAAGGATTTTGTTTGTCTCCTGCTGCTCCAGAGACCAGAAAACAAACCATGGATTCAAACCACAATAAAAGACATTCCACATAAACAGCAGGAATAACTTCTTGACCATACTGCTGCTGGACAGTGGAATGGATCGCCTCGGAGAGTGGTGGACTCTCCATCTTTGGAGGTCCAGTGGTTGGATGGGCATCTTTTAGGTGTGCTATGGTTTTGTATTCCTTCACAGCCAAAGGGGGTTTGACTTGATCCCTTCAGTAAGAGTTAATGTTTCTAAGTAGCCAAGGCAGGCTATCATCCTGGCCACCACACTTTCCAATTTGGGGAAAGGAGCCAGGTCAACAAAGCTGATATGGCAGACTCAGTGCCTTCTCCAAGGGCCGCAAGGTGACTGGGAATGGGGAAAGTGGGATCCCCAGCACCGAGCTCTGCTCCGAACCACATCAGGAGCCAGGAGAAGGCTGGGAAGGGAGGCTGGAAACGGGGGCCTGGACCTTCCACTGCGGCCGGCTGGACCATGAGCGGCAGTTCCACAGAAAAAGTCGGGAGGGACCTCTCATGGCCGAGGGGGAACCGGGGGGCTGGAGGGGACACCCCTCTTCTCAACCACAGAACCACCAGACGTGTTGTGATAAATGACCAGGCACTGCCCACTATTTTTCTCTGAGTCACTTTGATCAATAAAGGGAAAAGGGTGAATTGATATTGATCCTCCCTACACCTCCCAACGCTGCTGTACAAATTGCAGGCGCTGGGGATGGGGATCGGACGGGGAGAGGATATGGAAGGGCCAGGAGCTTGCTTGCTTTCTTTCTTCCTTCCTTCCTTCCTTCCTTTGGACCTGGAGGGATTGGGGTGTGCATGTTAAATTATATGCATCTTGGGGAGAAGCTACACATGATGTGTGCTAGTTGTCACTGTGAAGCTGGAGGGACACTTCTTGAGGGACAACTTTTTTATTGTGGGGGGGAGATGAGTTGCCAGACAACCCAGACCATCTATGTTTCCACTCCTGGAAAAGCCCTGGGAGGACAGTTGGAGGGTGGGCTTGAGAGCAGGAGGAGGCTGGAGGCCCGGTTGAGCACCACCAACTCCCTGCCCCCCTTCTGCGTCCAGTATTGTCTTTGCTTGGGACAGCTGTGGGTCATTCTGCCCCATAAGTATGTCTGGCGCAGTCCAAAAAGGCAGGGAGGCCTTGGGGGCAGAATGAGGGGACAGAAGGCCCCGGGATCAATACCCAGAAGCCTCTACGTGTCCGGCTGGGAGAAGGAGGAGTCCAAAGTCCCTGAGAGCGGCGGAGGCAGTGGCCAAAGTCAGTGCAGAGCCACTGCTGGGCCGAGGGGCGTCCTGGTGCCCTGACCCCAATTCCCTGCCAGGAAAGAGCCACAGGGCTGCTCTGCCTGCCTTGGGCCCCTGGGCCCTTGGAGAGAGTGTGGCTTATCCAAGGTCACCCAGTGGGTCTCCGTGCCTGAGCGGCAATTCTGCCCTGGTTACCCAAAATCCTACCCAGCTCTGGCTCTCTTCACATGCGTACTTCTAATCTGTACAACAATTTTATAAGGGAAGTCAGTCATTACTGCAGATGGGAAAGCTGAGACCTGGAAAGAGAGTAACTTGCCCAATGCTGCCATACAATGAGTTTATGGCAAAGATGAGCTATTTCGGCTGCCCTGGAAACTTTGTTGTTGTGTGCCTTCAAGTTGTTTCTGATTTATGGCGACTCTCTCACAGGGTTTTCTTGGTACTTTCTTGGTTCAGAGGGGGGTTTGCCTTTGCCTCCCTCTGAGGCTGACAGAGTGTGACTTTCCAAAGGTCACCCTGGGGGTCTCCATGGCCGAGCAGGGATTGAAGCGTTTAGGAGCCCAGAGCACAAACCACTAGGCCACACTAGGAGGCAGTGGGTGCGAAACGGTACAAGAAAAGGAGGTGCCAACGACTGAGTAGCGCCAATGGCCAGGGGCCCTCCCACCGCCACCCACCGCCTTAGAAAGCACTGGACAAGCATCACGTGGGCAGCCAGGGCTAAATTTAACTCAGGCAATTTAAAAGAAGCCCAAAGGGGAAAATAAAACTCGATGGCTTTTCTGCTCGATTCCTGGAGGCCCTGGCAGTTAGCAAAAGCGCCACAAAGCCGCTGACCTGGCATGGGCTGAAGTGTGAGCTTACGAGGCCGAGGAAACATTTAAAAGTGCCCTGGGCCTCGGAGGCAGAAAGGTGGAAAAGGAGGGCGCCACAGCGCTGAGCATTAAATGAGAGCCAAAGCCTCATTGCTCAGCCCCGCAAGTGCTCTTGGGCCCCAGACCAGGGCCTGGATCGGTGGCTGGTGGGCTCTCCCAGCCCCAGAGCCACATCCCATCGGCCACAACGGACAGCCAGGCCCAATGCCTTCTGGGAGGGCCGGTCCTGCTCTGCAGGCAGCCCTTTTAAGGCTCTGTGCAAAGATGAGATGGCGGTAGCCAAGGGAAACTCATTAGGGAACGCCAGCAGTGCATTCGTCACATAGTCATGGCAGGGAAGGAGGGGGCTGCCTGTGGGGCTGGCAGGCAAGTGGCACAGAGGGGTGGGCAAGGGTTTCCTTGCAGCCCTGGCAATGGAGAAGAAGGCGAGGGACCCAGCAAGGACCCCTAAGGGCAGTACTCCCAGAGAAGGAGTCCGTTGTTCAAAATGGGCAAGCCAGGATGGCACCCAATGGAAAGCCCTTTAGGGAGGCAGACTGGCTAGTCCTGCAAAGTACCCCTCACAAAAAAGGGGAGATCAGTGGGGAGTGCGTGCCAATGCAGCCCACACTATCCACGCTCCCACTTCATGCCCCATTGCGCCCCAGAAGGAACTGCCACCCATTTCCCTCACCGATGGGAACCATGGCCCCAGCCCACCTGGCCAGGCCTGCAGGGACCCTCCCTGTGGCACCTCAGGGAAGGCCTAGCCCCCTTTGTGGGGCTGGGCTACTCAAGGCAGAGGGGCCTCTCCTGATTGCTTTGACGCACCCACTGCCATCCTGCAGGGAGAAAATAGGCCATGAGGCTGGCCTTCTCTCTGCAGGGAGGCTTTGGGGATTGGAAGCACCCCAAAACAGGTGGGGCCCAAAGGCACAATCCTCCATGCAGCAAAAACATCTCCTATTGCCTTCCCCACTTCACAGTTGCCTTCCCATAAAGGCCCCCCAACCTTGGAAAAGCAGTCCCTAAGTCCAGCCCAGCTCAACTCAGCTAGGGGGCAGCTCCTTTCTCTCCATGAGAGGGGAGAAGAAGCCTCCTGCACCTGATTCAGATGCAGGTGTGCCCGGCCTTTACCGTGCCAGCCACAGAGGGAATGGGTCCGTGCCATGGGTGCTCTGAGCTGGATCTCTGTGGGAAGCCACAGGGAGAAGGAGGAGAGAAAGACACACACGACTCTCTGACAAGGCAGCTCTTTGGCCATGCAAGCGGCAATGGCTAAGAGGCATCGCAAGCCTTGCACAGATTTAACAAGCAGAGATTCTGTGCGACTCTAATCCAGGCGAATCGGCAATTCTGCTGGCGATGCAAGGAACACAAAACTGTTTCTACTGCAAGCTCAGCCTGGTGCTACTAGTTGCAGGGAGGGAGGGAGGATGAAGCCCACCAAATCAGCCCATGTCGCTCCTCCACCCCCCACTCCTATCCCAAATGCACAGAGGACACAAATGCCGGATCCTGCACAGAAAAGGAGGGGTGCAGCTGAAACCACAAATCCATGACCCTCTCCCTGGGAAGTCTGCACTGATATTGAGGGATGACCCTGGAAGTCAGGGGGGGGGGGGGGGGAAAAAGCCCCCCCCAAAAAACATGACTCCGGCCTTACTGCAGGAGGAGCGCCAGCTTTCATCTGCCAGTGACTCACGGAGGCAGTGGAAAGATGTGAAAGGAGGACAGGAAGAGCCCACCCAGCCACCTGGAAAAGATGTGGCAAGAGGAAGGAAGCCCCACCCCAAGACGGGCAAAGAGCCCCCAGAAAAAGAGCTTCGGACCTTGTCGGCCATGGCCCTGAACACTGCCCTGCTGTGGGGTTTCAGGACAGGGCACAGGTGGCACACCTGGAGAAAAGCAGAGGGCAGGTCTGGTTGTGGGTTCCTTGGCCACCTTCGCCACCAGCAGCTGTGCCCACCCCAAGCAGCGCTCATTGGGGAGCAGACCTGCAGCACAAAAGCCCCTCTTGCCCAGCCCAAGCCAGGAGGAGAAAGGGCAGAATAGGAGCCAAATGGGCACCTTTCTTCTTGCCAGTCCCTCTGCGGAGGGTATATCTGCTCCTCTTATGAATCACAGCATCATTATGCTAAATGTATCTGGAGTGAGATGCGCACCAGCTCCAATCAGCACCCTGCATCCCTCTGCCCCCCCCCCCAGACATACACACATCCCTTCCACCAGACTTTCACATCTAGCATCTACTCTCTTCCAAGAAAGATGCACTCCAAAGTCAAGGTGCCTCCATGGGTCCCTTGACCCTCAGGTCAGGGGAGAGGGGTGCCTAGCACCTCACCTGCAAAGGCCAACAGGGCAGGGGGGCAGTTGGGACCCTCAACCCCTGCCCAGGCCTCCCTGCGGACAGACATGGAGGGCAGGGCATCCTGCTAGGGGGAAATTGCTTCCATGCTGGGCCTTCCTGTCGGTCCCTGTCCCATAGCACAAGCACTGAGGCTTCTCCGGAGACCCTCAACGGACCACCAGCCTTGCTATGACTCCCTTCTTCCCTCTCTACCCCATGGCCTTGCCTTCTGCCTACCTGGCACTGCTGCACCTGAGGGGCCTGGTGGGTTTCCTTTACCCCTGCCAGTTCTCTGGGACCTTAGCACCTTCCCTGGCCGGCCAAACTGCTCAAGGCATGAAAGGGCCAGGGAAGCTCCCCACTTCCTCCCCTGTGCCCCAAAGGGAAACTGCTCTGCCAGGGGAAATGGCCCTCTGCTCTGAAGCCCTGCACAAAGGCCCTGCCATTGCTGCCTGGAGGGGGCTTCCAGGCCAGCCAAGCATAAAAGATTCATGCCAGACAGCTGAGAAGGTGCCCCATGGGCTTTGCCAAGGTAACCAACTGAGATGTGCCAAGGGAGACCCACAGCTGCGCAGGAAGCAGCTATAGGAACAAGGGAGGCATTTCCGCTTCATGTCGGGGACAAGGCCACTGCACAGAAGAGGGGCTCAGAAGGGGGGTGAGACAAAGACCCCCCTTAAACCACTGACCTGGCAAGGCCAGCTGGTCCCACCTGCTGACATCTGCCCATGAACAGAAAGGGCCCACAGGGACGGAGGGAGGGCCACCAGGAGCAGAAGGTGGTATTGGAGGCCAGGCCCTCCGGTAAAGTGTCCCTCGCTCACTGCCTTCCCAGGGCATGAGTCCTCCGTCTGGCCCAGACTTCTCTCAGCCTAAGAGGGGAGCAGGAGAGAAGACAGAGCCCCTGTTCCTCTCCCTTTGGAAGTCTGCTGGTGAGGGGTTTGCTTCCCCCCAGCTCTGCTGTTCCTGATCTTTTTACTTCCTCAAGAGTCACCAAGGTTGGATCAGAGGGCTGCAACGGCAAGGCCCAGATCAATGGCAAGACCAGCTGGTATTAAAGCACCACAAGAGCCTCCCAAAGGTTCCTCTCAGCCTTGAGCCAACGTCCAGACGCCCCCCGTCAGTGGGGGAAGGGGCCTAGACCATGGCAGCCCAGCTCCACGCCTCAGGGCTTGGTTTTCAAGACCAGGGCCCAGCCCAGGGACACGCAAAGCCAAGAGAGGCTGTCCGCCAAGCATGTACAGAGTGCCTTCTGTTCCCCCATCCAGGTGGCCATCACAGCCCTGTCCTTTGTCCAACGTTTACTCACAGCCTGGGTTTGAGCTGGTAAGAGACAGGTTCTGGGGCTCAGGCCAGCCAGGGGGTTGTCCAGGCCAAAGCCCTGCAAGAGTAGTACCCTGCATCCTCCCAGGGGACTCACATGCCAGTCTGGGAGCATCCCAACTGGAGTGCGCCAAAGCGACCCCCATTTCTCCTGCCACAGAATGGCTGTTGGGTTGCATGGGGCACCCAGAGCGAGGGAGCTGAAGAGGGCATTCCCCCAGCAATCAGTGCCCTGGCAGGTGAGACCTTTCCACCGGAAATGGCAGAGTGGCATTGGGGGGGGCTGCATGGCAGCAAGTGGTGGCCGGAAACATGGACCTGACTGTAGCCTTGACCGCACAGAGGCGCAGAGTGCAAACAACGGATAGAGGGACAAAAAGAGGGAGCAACCCTGTCCCCGGGCAAAGGCCAGGTGAAGGTCAAAGAGGGCAGGAGCAGAAAAAGGGGGCATGGATGTTCTCCCCTCCCAGCTGAGAGCAGAGCATTTGCCACTCACTAAGTCAATAGGGACATGTTGCAGAAATTGGGCCATGCGGGGGGCAGAAAGGAAATGCCTCCGATCTGGGCAAGAAGGGCCTTGTGGGCATTTGGCCTGGGAGCAGCAAAGCACAGAGGAGCCCCGCCCCACAAGGACCCCATCACGGGCACCCCATCCCTCACTCCCTCCTGGAAGAGGACAGCTCTTCCTCAGAAACAACACATAGGGTCACCTGGCAGCCTTGAGAGTTCATACTCCCCAAGCCCCCCACCACAGTCCCCTTCCCTGCCCCTTCCAAAAGAGACCCCCTGCTGCACCTACCTCTCGCTGCAGCACCAGCTCCTTGGTGAAGAGGGTGGCTTCCTCGCTGAAGGGTTCACCCTCCTGGACCAGGCCAGGCAGATTCCGGGCTCCGCGGGGGCACTCGATGCCTGCAATGGGGGAACAGAGAGGAAGGTCACTGTGAGTATACATGTCCAGAGACTTGGGCAATAGGGCCCAGAGCAGCTCTGGACAGCAGCGGTCCCTTCCCAAGCCCCAGAGAGAGAGATGCAGGAAGAGCTTCCTTGCATCTTGGGCCTCCCAGGAGCTGCGCAAGAGGCCTCACACATACACACATATTCCTACCAACAATAAGGGACCCCAGTGCTAAACCCCAGGCTCAGAGCAAGGTCCCAGAGGAGGACAGATGGACATAAGTGAGTTAGAGCTGAAGGCATGGTGCTGGGTGGAGGCCCTTTGGAGCCAGTCCATGCCCAAAGGCAGTTTCTGGGAAGAGATTATCAAAAGGGACATGTAGGGATGGAGCTGAGGGGCAAGAGGGGGATTGATGGGGGGGCCTGGCCTCCCAGACCCCAGAATCAAGGACTGCCCCCCAGGGGCTGCCTTGGCAACTGTCTCAAGGGGGGGGGTGCCAGCTGTGGCAGCAGAGTAGATGGCCCTTAAGGTCCCCCTTTATGGAGGACTGGGGTGATGAGCTGCACTCACACCTCCAAAGTCCACGAGCCCAGCGTCCCTCCAGGCCCAGGAAGCAGGAATGGCCTTTTTGCCACCTCAGCTCTGGGAGGAAACGGCCGGAAGGGCAGCCAGGTTAAAAGCCCCTTTGCTTGAGCACTGGCTCAGGTGACAAACTGGATGAAAACTCACTCTGCCTCCATGGCCAGCTGCCGTAAATCTCTGCCATTTAAGAGGCTGAAGCAACACAACTGCCAGGAAACAGCTGAAAGAGGCAATGCCGCCATCACTGGGCAGCAAGCGGGCGGGTGACCATGCCAAAGAACCCCCCACACCGCCAGGGCCCCCAACCTCCTAAGCTATATGGCCACATTATGGACAGGAAAGGTGGCAGGCAACCGGTCATCCATTTTGCATCAGACCCAGAGCTCAGATCTGCCTGGGAAGCAACTGCAGGAGAAGACACACAAAAGGGGAGAAGAGCAGACACAGACCCTGCAAATGGTTCTCCCCACAATGGTGAAACAAAGCCAACCCACCCCAAAAAACATGCCAGGGCAGGTAACACTCCCCAGCAGTTTTTCCAGAGGCCAAAGCCAGCAGTGGCATCCAGCCAGAGGCACCTCACTGGCCCAAAGCCCCCTCTTGCCCTGGAATGGGCAGGGTTGGCTGGCTGGCTGGCTGGCTAGCAAAGGGAAGGGCCTGCCGAAGAGGAGGGGGCTGCAACCACACCAGGCCCTCCCAGCAATCCAGCCCCCCCCCCCAACCGCCAGTTTGCTCCAGAGCCTGGGGAAGCTGCATATGGCCAGTGCAGGGACCCCCTTTCCTCCCTTGGCGACTCCAGCCTGGCCCAATCCCCATGTGGATGCCCCCCCCCCAGAAGACTCCCCCCTCGCCCTCCTCGAAGGAAGAGTGTGCCAGGCATCTTTCTCGGATGGGATCCAAAGGAAGGGAGAAAAGAGCAGGGAAGAAATAAGTGAATAAATCAGAGGGAAAGTGCTTTGGGCAGCAAAAAGCTGCACCCAGCATTGCCACAAATTAATGACCCCAGGAGGAAGAAGACTGGCTCAGCGGCCTTTCGCCTGCGATGATGAAGATGATGGTGATGATGCTCCCCAGAAGACGGAGGAAAGAGTCTGCAGCTGCAGTGGCAACAGCGGGGGGGGGGGGCACAAAGAAATTGAGGGGAGAGGGGCTTTGCAGGGGGCTCCAAAGACATTTGTTTTTCTCTGGAAAAATAAAAAGTTGGGACAAAGTTGGATTAGGGAATATTTTTTTTAGAACGATGAATCAAATATTTAAGGCAAGGCGCTGCTCACATATTTACTCCCACAAAACTGCTAGTGGCAATTACGTAAAAGGAAGACTGTTATGGAAGATACGGTACACTGTCAGGTCATTGCAACTCCTGGACCGGGTTTCCTCTGTTCCGTTCTTTTTAGGGTACATGATGTCTGCTTGACACTATAGATGAAGAGAAGAGACAAAACAGTTTTCTTTGGCCTACTAATGTTGATGGTTTCTTTTATTGCTTTTCGCTCACACCTATTAAAATGGCAAAGCCCAAGAGTGATGGATGGCAAAAAAATAAAATTATTAGCACCATTTACATATCGAAAGGCATAAAATTACTGTTTTTGATATAAAAAAAAGTTGGTTTCAGAAAAGAAAGAGGCAGTAAGGAGCATATTGCAAACATGCACTGCGTAATAGAAGGAGAAAATCAATGTGTGCTTTATAAATCACTCTGGCTGAAGGAAAGCAGAGGAGGAACCAGCCCTGCCTCTCATGGACTCCCCAGAGGGACCTGTGCCAAAGGCAGGACTGAGAGAGCTGGAACGGGTGGCCCTTGAGGTCTCTTCCAACTCTGTCTTCCTAAGCTTCTTGAGAACTGGGTATAGGGAGATACGAACCGCCAGGAAGTCTGGGCCTAAGCCATATAAGTCAGGGCAAGAGTGTTGAGCTGTACCCAGAAGTGAACTGTCAGGCCAGGAAGCCATCTCAAGAGGCAAGTTATATGTTCCCTACAACCAAGATCTGCCCATTCTCCATGGCCCCCTTCTCCAGCGCTGGATCTCCTCTCCCTGGGCAGAAGGGAGGTCAATGGGAAGAGATGGGGTCTCCCCAAGCCACGCAGCAAGTGGGGTGGGGGTGGGGGGAAAGGCTGGGACCCCCACCCTTCGGCCTCCAGCATGCAAGGGACACCTAGAATGGGGGTTGCAGTCCACACTGCAAGGACACAGGAACACACATGAATACACATGCGCACGGCCAGCTCAGAGCGCTGAAGGAAAGCCAATGGGCCCAGAGAGAGAAAAGGGCACTAGTACAGCAAAGTTGAAAACATATCTGAGAAACCTTCTCTCTCCCTTTTAAAGCGTTGCAGCCAAATCCAGTTATGGAGTTAGAGAAGCAAAATGGAGGTGGGACTGGCCCAGCCTCTTGCGTTGCGCAGGACTTCTGGAAAGCGGGAAGGAAGGGTTCACGATGTCTGCCGTGACTGTGAGACTGCAGGCAGACCATGCCATCCAGGAAAAGGGCGGAAGGGGAGAGATGGCCTTGCAAAGGGGAAAATGGCGCAGGCGGTGGCAACAGCAGCAGCAGCAGCAGCAAGCCCAGAGAGAAGTGGAGTTGGGAAACCCCAGCAGCACAATCCAGGCTGCAGGACGCAAAGGTCCGGGTCCCGGTTGCAGCCTTTGAGACACAGCAAGGCAGAGAGAAGGCAGGTGAGGGGTTGGCCTGAGGAGGAAGGCCAAGCCAGCAGCACAGGAGCCCCTCACTCCAAATGGGAGGCTGGCTGTTGGGCTGGATCCTATGTGGGGCATGCCAGAAGGTGCTGGAGAGGATCTGGACCGTGATGCCTTGATCTGGGCCGGACTGGGTGGCACTTGGGATGGAGCGTGTAAGAGAACAAGACTGGTTTAAAGGAGGAGGAAGGATCAGGGAGGAAAGCAGGCACGCCAACGGCATTTGGAGCAGAAGACAAATACAGGTGTGTGTCTCTGCTAATGCCAGATGCCACTATGCCCAGGCGAGGAGGGGGAGGAGGAGGAGGACAAGGGCTCGCTGCTAAATCAGAACAGAGACAGAGAGGAAGGACTTTAATATTTGAAGGGATGTCACATTGAGGATGGAGTAAGCTTATGTTTTGCTGCTCCAGAGAATAGTGTGCAATAGAGCAATGGATGCAAAGTACAAGAAAAGAAATGCCTCCTCCATTAGGAAGAACTTTCTGACGGAAGAAATGTTGGACAGTGGAAAATGCTGCTGTCTTGGAGGGTGGTGGATTCTCCTTCTTGCGAGGCTGGGTGGCCATCTGTCACAGGAAGGGCTAGGGTTGCGCATCCTTGCACGGCAGAAGAAGGGGGTTGCAATGGATGGCCCTTGAGGTATCTTCCAGCCCCAGCATTTCGTGAAAACTGGGCTTTCCAAACAGAGTGCAAGAAAAGTATGAACTCAGCGAGCAGCAGAGGAGGGGGCCAAAAATCCCAGCAAATCCCCTGCTAAAGATTATGCAGAAAGGACTGAAAATAGGACGGCCAATATCCTCCCGCCTTCCCGCAAAATGGTGGAGTGACCAGTTTGGAGTGCTGTGCACAGTCCCTGCTCCTGGCTCCTCCTCAAAGGGGAGAATGGAGAGCTGGGAATGGGGCAGAAGGGGGCACAAAGAAAGAAGCCCCCTCCCCAGGAGGACATTCGGCAAGATCTGGGGAAGCCCAGCTTAGGGAACAAGGCAAAGGAGGGAAGGCAGGAGACCAGAGCCACGCAGGGAGGGAGGGAGGGAGGAAGGAAGACTAGAACCACACAAGTCCCCCCCCCCCACTGCATCATGCAAGGCAGAGAGAGAGCTGGGGGGGGCTGCCAGGAGGGTCCAGAAAGGGGGAAATGCTCCCCACCCGATGTGAAGCCAAAAGCTTTCATGTCCGGCTTCCATAGATCTTTCTGGGGTCCTGTGTCCATGTTCTTTTCTAAATTTACTCAGAGCCTGATCTCTAAGTCCGTCCTTAAATGTGCTACTGATTTAAATAAGCCTGAGAACAGAAAAGAATTCTGATTTGTCTTTTAAGTATCGAGAGGCAGAAATCCCGTCTGGTCCAAACGGACGTCTTCTTTGAGAACCTTCTTAAGTCTATCAGTCAGAATGGATGCTAAGAGTTTATAATCAATGTTGAGGAGGGAGATGGTCCGTCGTTTGTCATCTCCGTTTGTTTATCTCTACCTTCTTTAGGTATTAAAGTGATGTTTGCATTTCTCCATGTTTCCAGTAAGTCGTTGTTTCTAATATCGTTTCATGTTTTTTGAAGAGGTATCTTAAGTTCGTCACTAAACTTTTTGCAGCAATTTGCCGAAAATCCGTCCGGTCCGGAGCTTTATCACTTTTTAATTTTGGTATTTCTTCTTCGATTTCTTGGACTGAAAAAGTTGTTTGTTGTCTCCAGGATATTTTTTTAATGTCTTGTTTATCTAAATAGTCCTCGCTCCGCCTTCCTCCCAGGTGTCCCAAATCTGGTCCTCTGGAGCTGCCTTGGAGCCGCAGGCAAAAGCAAAGAGGAGTCCTCCAAACAGTCCATGGGCGGCCTCTCTGGGACGGTGCGCAGATGCGCACCTCCGACACGCCAGAGAGAGCCGCCCGGCAGCAGCGCAGCCCCTGGCACAAAGTCCGGAAGGAAAGGGAGGCGTGAAACGGTGGTACATGCTCTGGTAACCTCTCGATTGGATTTCTGCAATGCGCTCTACATGGGGCAACCCTTGTACCATACCCGGAAGCTACAGATGGTACAGAATATGGCAGCCAGACTGGTCACTGGTACCTCCAGGGCCAGTCATATTACACCTATACTTAAAGATCTGCATTGGCTGCCCATCCGCTTCCGGGCACAGTACAAGGTGTTGGTGATAACCTATAAAGCCCTACATGGCTTGGGCCCAGGATACCTGGAGGACCGCCTCTCCCCATACATTCCGCCCCGCACCCTCAGAACTTCTGGGCAGCAACTACTGAGGGTCCCAGGGGCCAGACTAACCTCCACAACGAGGAGGTCGTATTCCATCGTCGCCCCGGCCCTCTGGAATACGCTGCCCATAGAGCTCCGCTTGACCACCTCTCTGGCCCAGTTTAAGAAGGAGCTAAAAACCTTCTTATTTCAATCTGCATTCCCCGAATGAAGTTCCAGCTGGTCTTCCCCCCTCCGACGACAATTGGTGGTCGGCTGATGGGGTTTTAATTTTGATTTTAATATGGATGTATTGTATTTTTATGTATTATGGTGTATCTGCACTGTTACTGTTAATATGCTGATCGTTGGAAGGGCGGAATACAAATAAAAGTTGTATTTTATTTATTTTATTATTATCTCTTGTGTAAAAATTCTGAAAAGCCGTCATGATTCCTTCTTGTCTTTGAATCTTCAGTCCATTTGGTATCATTTCCGTAATCGCACTTTTTCGCTCTCCGTTCTCAATCTATTCGTCAGCCATTTTCCCAATTTATTTGTTCTCTCGAAAGGTTTTTGCTTCGTTAATTCCATTTTCCTGTCCGCTTGTTTTGCGATTTCTTTGTCAATTGTTTCTTCCCAAATTTTAATCGTTGATCAAGTCTGTCGCTGTTGCGGCGGCCTTTGACTAATTTCCTTTCGATGTGTTTAATTTCTTCCTCAGTTTTCCTCATTGCCTGATTCCATTTGCTCTTTATGATCTCTGCTCCCTTCTGAATCCAAAGCCTCTCGTTTTGCTTGCGTCCCGCGTCGTTTTCACAGAGGTTTCTCTATTACAGTTCTCTTTAAAATCATTTTTAAGGTCATTTTAGCTTTTTTGTTGTTTAATAATAGCCATTTACTCTCCAGTTAAATTGATTTCTTCCTCCTGCCAAAGTCATTGTTATCAAATCATGGTCAGGAAGTAGTTTGGGTAGAATGTCCATCTTTTCAGCCTTAGGAAGATACGAAGAGCCTGTCGATGATCCTTGAGGCAGATTTGTGAGACCTGGGCTTTCCGGGAATAGCTTCCTTGAGGCTTCGCCTGAAGACATTTCCTCCGGCAAACCGACGGAGCCCCATCTTTGCCAGGTGTTTTCCTATTTGGGTTTCCTTAGCTGTTCCTTTCCCCTCTTTTTGGAAGAATGTGTGTTGTTTTCCATTTGGCGCGCAGATGTCTATCGGGAGGCATTTACTATCTCCTATCACAAGTCCAGTCCCTAAGTAGCGTCCTTCATTGTCTTTGAGTATTTCTTTAGCTGTTATGTTATTGTTAACATACATTACAACACCGCTTTCCCTTTTTTCATTTGAGCATATAAAGGTTTGGCCTAATTTGTTATTTTTAAGGTAATTGGAGTCCTCCTTTTTGATTTTTGTTTCCTGTCGGCAAATAAGATCTACTTTCTTCTTTCTCAAATAATGAAATAATTTACTGCGTTTAAATTTCGAAGGCAATCCTTTGACGTTCCAGGATCCTATTTTAAAACCCATCTTCGCATGATCTTTTTTTGTCCTTTATTTGAACATTACTATTATTACTACGTATTTCCCGGCTGCAAGCGCTTCTTCTGGGAAGGCTGGTTCTTCCCCTCCTGTTTGTCCATTGTCTTTCTCTTCTTGTGGCCATGTTCTAGAAGAGTTTCTTCCTGGCGTTTCGCCAGCATCTGTGGCTGGCATCTTCAGGGCAAGATGACGATTCACAGAGGTCTGCGAAACATCAGGAATAAACTCTTCTAGAACATGGCCAGAGCCCAAAAAGCCCACAGAAAGGCTCCCCAGCTGCTCGCCCCTCGGAAACTCGATGGCATTTGTGAGCCCTGACGGCTCCGAAAGCAGACTGCCGGCCCTGGGCTGCCAGGAGGGAAGCCATGCTGTTTGCTGCCGGAGCCTGAGCAACGGGAAAATGGGCCTTTTCCCGAACATCTGTCGAGAGCAGATGTGCTTGTGAGGGATGGGAAGGTGGCGCTGGCCCCAGGGGGAGCTGTGTGACGTTGGTGGTGGCACAGCGCTGGCAGGCCAAGGCTTGCTCTTCCCAGACCCCCAAGAAGAGAAGAGGAGGAGGAGGAGGAGGAGGGAGAGCAAGAGGAAGGGGGAGCAACACAGCCGGCACCTTGAAGGGGGGTGAAGGGTCTTTCTTCCTTCTCCACTTGGCAACATCCAAAGGCCCATGTGGTTTTGTTTACACGGAAGGGAAGCAGAACCACAACAAAAGAAGCATTTACCATTTGGGTAAAGAGACCCACAGCTCCCTCCTGCAGCAACAGTCAAATGGCTGCGCCGTCCTTAAGTGATTCTCACAAAGGGATGCTCCAGGAGGGAGGAAAGCACAGCCGTCTCCCCGAAGGGGCTGCAAGCAAGTTCAAAAGGCAGAGCAGATCTCTGGCCGCCAAAAGCCCCCTCCCCGGCCCTTGCTGAGCAAAGGGGTCCCCAGAAGAGGCACCTGGGGCTCCGGGAGGGGCACTGTTGCCATTTGGGACATGGCAAATCTCAAGCCCTCAAGTCCAGAGCTTTGTCAAAAATCTCTCCCTCCGTGAGACAGAGATGGCTATTCAAGGCAAGAGCAGAATCTGCGGTGGGTTGCAGGCGCAAGTGGCGCAGCATCCCCCACTGAAGGGCCAGGCTCTGGGGCACTCAGGAGAGGTGCAAATGGGGCTGGGACCAGAGGGGCTTCCAGTCCTCTTGGGAGAAAGGTGAAACTGACCAATCCAGAGGAGCGCTGCGGGAACAATGCAGAGTTGCCTTTGAAGGCAGAAGAAGAGGGCCCCAGCCCCATGGCCCACAATGGAAAGCAGCGAGGGCCCATAGCACCAAGTCAGGCCAGCTGAAGTGAGTGGGGGCACCTCTGAGCCCCCTTGAGGAGATGGGCCCCGAGGGCTGCCAGGGCCAGGAGAACAGGACGCCCCACACTTCCAGGAGGGGCCAAACGGCTGCCTCTGCCCCAGAGGGGTTTGGGAGGGACCTGCGAGACCAGGACCCAAAGAAAGAGGCTGCAGCTCTGTTCTCCTGCAGTTTCAACAAGAGACGCATTTTACGAGTGCTTTTATGCTGCTGTTTTAATCATTTCTATTTTATGTTTTTCTTGTTTTATGGTTTTACTTGAACGCCTTGAGAGGGCCTTTTGCTCTAGAAAGATGGCATAAAAATAATTAACAGATTGATTTATCATTAACCCTTCTTGCTCTGCTCCAAGGCACACTGGGGCCTCATACCTCCAACTGCAGGCAGGGGAGCCAGAAATGCAACTGGGCTTTGTGGAAGGTGAGGGCCATGGGGCCCCTGGTGCTTGGGGGCCCAGAAGGAAAAGGGGCCTTGGGGGCAGCGATGATAAAGGCACTGCATCCCGGGAGGGGACCCCAAAGCAGGGCCAGAAGGAAGGACCCCACCCTTCGTGGGGATGATGTCCGTGAGCCCCCAGGACAGGGAGGGGAAGGATGCCCCCCAGGTGTTACATCGCAGGGCCAAAGAAAAGCTGCAAATGGCAGGAATGGGGAGGGGGCTGGGGGAGGAGGATTTCCTGCTCCCCCCATACATACACACACACGCGCGCGGAGGGTGAGGAAAAGCCTGGCCAGAGGAGGCACAAGACACCACTGAGGTCCTCTCTCTTGTCTACTTTGACAATCCCCAATTAGCTTTAATGAGGAGCTGTAATGTACCAATAAACAGGAGATTGTGCACAAGGAAGAGTACAAGATGGGCCCTGCTGCATGTGGTGTGGCAGCAGCTGAAGGCGAGGATGGGGGATGCACAGCCACAATACCATGCCAGGGCAGCCAGGCCCACAGAGGGGTCAGGCCCAGAGGGTCAGGAGCCCCTTCCACTACCCACCAACTGGACCCCTGGCCGGTCCTGAAGACCCTGGGTCCCCTTTCTCTTCCTTCAGCCCTGCTGCCCTTGGGCCGGAGTGAGGGGAAAGCCAGGGACAGTCAGATGCCAGACCGTGGGGCTGTAGAGCTGGGGCAGAGGATAACCCCCTCCCCAGCCCGACCCATTTGCCAGACTTATCAGCCCCCTTCCCTAGCATGGGGTGGGGGCAGACACAGGGAATCAGCTGCACAGAAGGCTGAAAGAGGGGAGACTGATGGGGGGCATATGAGGGACCCTGGGGGGAAGTGAGGGGGGTTTCTCTGGGCTGCATGAATGCTGCCCCTCCTTGCCAAGGCCAGCGGGAACGGGATCAATAAGGAAGCCCCCCATACAGGAAGGGGGTCCCCCTTGAGACCCTTCACAGCAAGGCACAGCAACTGCCTGGGGGCAGTGAAGTGAGTGCAACTGGTCCCAGTCCCTGTAGAGTAAGCCCCCCCCCTCCAAGCCCCCCCCCCCAGGAATCCATGTGGCCCCCCAACCACCACCACAGCCCATGGCCAGCAGCCTCTTCTTTCTTCTCAGCGTTGAAGAGAAATGCTTCCCCTTGGCCTACAAAAGATCCCCTTGTCCAGTGAGCTCCCCACCACCCAGGTCACCCTCTGGCAGCTGGACACAGTCAGACAAGCTTCTGTCACTGCAGGCTTTGTGGGGCACATGGGGCCCCAAGCCCACCATGGAGCCACTAAGCAAGAGCAGGCAGCAAAGCCACCATTCAGCCCCTCCAAGCAGCCAGTGGCTGATGGGCAACTCTGGGCCAGTGCCCCCTCCCTAGGTAAGGCTGGCACCACCACCAAGGACATCATGGCATCCAGATGGCGCAACGACAGGGTCCTCCTGGCAAAGTGCATTACTGGCAATGGCAATAAAACAACAACCGGAGAAGCACACAGTGGTCAGGTGGTGCCCCAAAGCAACTGCCCCTCTGGCAGAGACCCCAGCCCCCGATTCCCATTTCTAGGTAAGGTGATCGAGTGAGCGGTCGCCGTCCAACTCCAAGCAGTCTTGGATGAAACCAATTATCTGGACCCATTTCAAAGTGGCTTTAGAGCAGGTTATGGAGTTGAGACTGCCATGGTCGCCTTAGTCGATGATCTCCGTCTGGGCATCGACGGGGGAAGTGTGACCCTGTTGGTGCTTTTGGACATCTCAGCGGCTTTCGATACCATTGACCACGGTATCCTTCTGGAACGCCTGAGAGAGCTGGGCATCGGGGGCACTGCGCTCCAGTGGTTCTGTTCTTATTTCTCGGGAAGGTTCCAGATGGTGCAACTGGGGGACACTTGCTCCTCTAAGAGGGAACTGACATCTGGTGTCCCTCAGGGAGCTATTTTGTCCCCCACTTTGTTTAACATTTACATGAAACCGCTGGGAGAGATCATCCGGAGACACGGGGCGCGGTGTTATCAGTACGCTGATGACACCCAAATATGCTTGTCTGTGTCCCCGACTGATGCAGTGACCAAGGATGGCGTCTCTCCTCTGAATGCCTGCCTGGAGTCGGTCATGGGCTGGATGAGGGAAAACAGACTCAGCCTGAATCCAGAGAAAACGGAAGTACTGGTGATAGGTCCCCCAGGCCTTAGAAAGGAAATTTGTCCACCTGTCCTAGACGGGGTCACACTTCCCCTGAAGGACCAAGTTCGCAGTTTAGGAGTACTTCTGGACTCGCCTCTGCAGTTGTCATCTCAAGTAGATGCGACGGTCCGAAGTGCTTGCTATCAACTTCGGTTGATAAGCCAACTGCGGCCCTTTCTGGTCCAAAGGGACCTTGAAACTGTTGTAGTACATGCTCTGGTAACCTCTCGATTAGATGTCTGTAATGCGCTCTACATGGGGCTACCCTTGTACCAAACCCAGAAGCTTCAGTTAGTGCAAAATATGGCAGCCAGATTGGTCACTGGTGCGTCCAGGTTTGACCATATAACACCTATCTTGAAAGATCTTCACTGGCTGCCCATTCGCTTCCGAGTGCAATACAAGGTGTTGGTCACTACCTATAAAGCCCTACATGGCTTGGGCCCGAGTTACTTGAGGGACCGCATCTCCCCAAATGATCCGCCCCACACACTCAGAACATCTGGGAAGAACTTACTGGTAATTCCACATCCCAGATGGCCTTTTCGATAGCGGCCCCACGGATGTGGAATAGTCTTCCTGAGGAGCTCTGCCTTATGACCCCCTTGGAAACCTTCCAAAAGAGACTCAAAACTGTTCTCTTTGGCCAAGCTTTTCCCCTGAAGAGTGAAGTTATCTATCCTGTTGCCATTGATTCCCTGCTTACCCTTGAAGGCGAATGATTGTGCTTAGAGTTCTGTAATTGTATGGTTTTATTATGGGATTTTATCCTTTTATGAAATGTCTGTATGGTTTCAATTGTCTGTACATCGCTTTGATCTGTGGAAAAGTGGTATATAAGTAAAATTTATCATTATTATTATTATTATTATTATTGAGGGTGGGAGATCTGAGATTGCTGGAAGAAGAAATGACACCCCTCCCTCCCTGGCTAATTAGTACACAACTTACTTTTTATGACATAACTAATGACTTAGAGCCTCAGGTAGAGGGGGGAAGAAGCCCCTCCAGCCAGCTCCCATTGCAAGGAGAGAGTGCCCCCTCCCTGAGCAATCCTGGGCATGGGGGGCAGTTCAGTTGGTTGCTAAAAGGGCACCCAGGGCTCACCCCGCAACTCCACTTTCCATACCAAGGGAGCGAAGCCATTGGGCAAAGTTCCTAGAAGGAGGAAGGGGCTGGGGAGCAAACCCCCACCTCAGTGAGGCAGTGGGCATAAGCTGGAGGAAGTGTTGGGGGCAGGAAGTTTCCAAATGCCCACATTTGGCCTCTGAGCCCCCCCCCCCCCAACCAACTATTCAAGAGACTCAGGGACGCTTTGAGGATGCTGGGGGGAGAGGGGCTTCTGAAACTACAAAACCACCGGTAAATGAAGCCTCCAGTGCAGAACAATGCTTAATATTTTGGAACGGGGCCCATTGGCAGCACCACCAGGCCACAAAAACAGCCTTTTTATGGGTGTGGGGCCAATCAGGGGAGGCATTCCTGCTCCTGGGTCTGCCCTGACTTGGGGAGCAAGAGAGTGGCGAACCCTTGCCATTCCCCCTGATGGGGGGCACAGCTGTCTCCCCCCAACCCAACCCTCCCCTTCCCTGTCCGGGGTGAGTGTTGAGTCAGGGAACCCGAATGTTTCCGTAAAGAGTGCAATTCAATTAGCGAGGCACGAGGCACGGCAAAGGCATAAGTCACCAGAGCCCCACTAATGGCATAAATAAGGGCTGGGAGGCCAGAACACAATGACACACAGTGGCACCCGCTTGAGTCATTCAGGTCCCCCCAGCCCCACTGGCACCTCCAAGAGGGATATCCACTGGGGCAGGGGGAGGCCCAGAGGCAGAATGGCTCCACTCCTAGAATGCAAGTGGGTCTTCTCCCCCGGCCCCAGCAGACCACCCCACAGCCACTTTGGCCCCTCGGCTGCCCGTTCCTCTCCTGCAGGGGACCCACAAATCCCCAGCAAAGAGAACCAACAGCTTCCAAGAGAGAGAGAGAGACGCAGGAAGGAGGAAGCGCAGGGCTTCTCCAACCGTCAGGGAAGAGAGAAGGGACAGCCTCTTTCTCACACTCACACAACACACAGCACAGATGCTCAGAGGCACCAGTCACAATCCCCTCCCCGCAGCCTCCTGCACAGGGAAAGATTCTGCATTTCCGCCGGCCTTTGCATCCTCCTCCTCCTCCTTTTCTCGGCAGATGCATCAGGAGTTTGCCCTTCTACAATGGCATCTCTTATTTATTTTTTAACATAAGTGGGAGTTTTAGCGCTTATTAAAATTTTAAAATATCAGAGGCTCTGGAATGAGGAGTCTCGTTTTCTTGTCTTTTGCCGCTGCTGACTTTAGGGCTGGTTAATTATAAATAAGGTTCAGGGATGAGGTTTCCGTCTTACACAAATGCCCGGCGAGCTGGCAAGCGCCTCTGGCCTCGGGGGCTGCCCACAACCTGCTGGCAGGGAAATCTCAGCCTCCATCTGTTTTTTGCTAGGCTCTGGCACAGCAAAGCCACGAGGCACCCAGCAAGTACAGGGCCCCCAGAACCATCTGTGTCTGGTGTCACGCCATGTGGGAAGGAGCAGCCGCCATGCCAACTGCCAGGGCCTGACCGGCCCACAATCAGAAGGGTGAGGGACCACAGGGCCAGAAGCCACCACCACCCTTGCCACCCAGATGGGTCAGGAGAGAGGCTCACGGACCGCCATGTGCCCCCTGGATGGGGATGCCCCAGGGCCAAGGAAGGGGCCTGTTCCTGTGCCCCCCTTCCTCTCCCTGAGAAAGGGAGGGGCATGAGGGAGCCTCAGGGAGTAGCAGCCCAGGAGAAAACCAGAAGCGTCACAAAAACAAATGTGAGGAAGAAGAAGACCCAGGGGACCAAAGGGGCTGCCTACCTCGGCCACCTCACATGCTCTCCCCATGGGGTCCCCAGAGGGTCTCCTTCTGACCAGAGAAGAGGTGGCTGTGGGCATCTGTCAGAAGGAAAGGGGCAAAGATGAGGGGCAGCAGGCTCAGCACAGCAAGTGCAAGGTGGCAATGGCTGGGAGATGCAGGTGGGCACACCTATGGCCCCCTTCAGCCCTGCTGGGGTCTCTGAGTTTCTCCTCCAGCCCCCCACTCACTCCCAGTGAGTGCCAAGCCCGAAGGCAACCGGCTGTCAGTCTGGCCAAAGTGCTGCAAAAGGACAGGTTGGGGGAAGATGAGCCTTCACAGGTTTGGAGGTGGGTGAAAGGAAGAACGGGGCCCTCCTATTTCCCCAGGAAGCACTGGCAGATAACAAGGGGAAGGGGCATCAGGACCAGGTGGCTACCTTGATGGGGGTCTGGAGTCCAGGCATCTCAGAAAACCATGGGGCTGGCAGAACTGGAAAATACATGCTGCGTGTGTGCAGTGACGGGGAGGATGAACACCACTTGAGTGGACCGAGTGATCAGCTACTTCCACATGCTCCATGGAGAGGCCAGTCTGAGACCCACAGCCCAAGGGATTTGTGGATGCCCAGGCAGCCCTGGCGCAGTGCCCCAGCTCAACACAGCTGTGCCTGAGGGCATTCACAGGCAGAGACTGGACAGCCCCCACTCAAGCAGTCTCCTCTGTGCTTCTGTGCCTGGCCCTGTCCACCCCACAAGGAGACCTATCATCCACACCACAGGCTAAGCATAGAAATGTCCAGGAAGCTGCTTGTGCTGCTGTGCCATTTATCTCCTCCATCATCCAAGACCCCAGGAAGGGGCAAGGTGCTAGAGAGAGACCCCCAGCCTGAAGGCTTTTAAGAATGACTGGAAGGTCCTATGTCTGCCCCACATCCTGGCCCAGAGTGGAGACCCACATGGACCCTTGCCCCTGAGACCAACTTACCCCCAGCCTATGACATACTCCCCCTCCCATGTCCCCATGCACTTGTCCGGACGGCTGACCTGCAAGCAGGAAGGTGATCAGGCAGGTTTCCTTCGGCAGGTAGAGCTTCAGGCGGGAGCCACTGAAGACGTACTCCACCACGGCCTCCGAGCGGCCGGCCCGCTGCAGGAAGGGCAGGAACTGCTTGGATTTCTGGGTGTCCTGGGTGGGAAGGAAGGAAGGAAGGGATACGCGTCAGGGACATGCCCACAGTCTCCCTGCCAAATTGCCAGGGCCAGCCAGTCATACGCACCTGCTCTGGGGCCTAATAGGGCCCAGCCAACAGCATAGAACCACCATGACATGGGCAAATGGCCCTTGGTGCCCAAGGGGCCCTTCATCAGACAGTTCCCATCCCCTCGGCCAGTTCTCCTCAAGCCTCTGGCCTGTCCATCCCTACCTTACCCCCCAGGCCAAAGCCTCCGCTCAGTGGAAATCTACAGCACTATATAAATATAGTAATAATAGTAATAATAATAAATTTTATTTATATACCGCTTTTCCGCAGATCAAAGCGGTGTACAAACAATTAAAAAACCATTAAAAACATTGCATAAAATAGATAAAATCCCATAATAAAACCATGCAATCACAAACATTTTAAACACAATCGTTCATATTAATAGTGGAAGGGCAGATCCTGACCCACTCTCTTTTTCTGACAACAGCAAGCCAGCCTAAACAGCCTCTCTCTCTCTCTCTCTCTCTCTCTCACACACACACACAGAGAGAGAGAGAGAGCGAGAGAGAGATCCCAGAAACTGTCACGGAATGAAACAGCAGAACCAAGCGCTCAGCCAAGGATGCCCGTCCTGTGCCTGGTGGAACAGAATCCCCCATGGCAAGAAGGGCCACTTGCCTCTGCTGGCCCAGAGTGGCATCAGGAGCACCCCCTACATTCTTGTTCCCCAGACCCAAAGCACAGAGGCGAGTGCCAAGTATGCCCACCGCTTGCCCACATGCGTCTTCCTTCTCCAGAGGAGCAAAAGAAGCCACCAGCCAAAGTGTCTTCTCCCCCACTGGCAGTGCCATTTGGAACTCACAAGCCAGGGCTGCCATGACTGCTGGGCTCTTCCCTCTGGGTTTCTTACTGACTTCTTCCAAACTGCAGCCCCAAGCCCTGCACTCTGCAATGTTGCCAGGAACAAAGATGGAGAGTGTCACCCAGGCAGATCTATTTCACCCAGATGTGTGCCAGGGGTGTGGGGAGGTACAGGGTGGGAGAGCCAGGGGGCAGCTCCTCCAAATGAGCACCAGCCATCAGGCTCTCGGTTCGGCTCACCCCTTCATTTAGGAACATGGGCTGCAAAGGGAAGCCAAGAAAGCAAAGCCGGATCCAGCCAAGGAAACTTTGACAGGAGTCCAGCTCAGCTGGACTGGGCCTAGCCAGTCCAACCCCCAGGTGGGAGGGAGAGAAGGACTGACCCCAAAACTCCTGGGACCCTTGCCCACCTCACCTCCTGCCCCAGACCCTGCTCTGGGCCCCCCAAGAAAGCCACCAGGCCCCAGATATGTGCCTCCCTAGGGCCCTTGCGAAGGCTCCTGGGGAGGTATTAACAGAGGAAGAGGAGAGGAGCAACGTGCACACATCTGCATGCACACACATCCTTCTGCCCCTGCCTTGTCCTTCCAGAACAGATGTGCTGTCAAGAAGTTAACCCAAACACAGGAGATGACAATCCGCAGCTCTGCAAAGTATGTGTGTGTGTGTGGGGGGGGGGGGGTTCCTTCTCTCAACTATTAACCACTTAAGTCTAACATATGCAAATGTGACACAGGAATAACTAATGAAGGCTACTAATTAGTGGCAATCACCATTGTGTCATGTTTGATTAACATGCAGAAAGACTATAGAGGGGGTGAAAACCCACTTCTGACAGGTGGGGAGGGGGCTCCCTTGCCTTCCCCTGTCCTCCCAATGCTTCCCCTTCCTCTCTTCCAACAAGGGCAGAGAGGCTGGGCCTGGACCCAGACCCTTAAGCAATGACAGGCGCCAACCCTGAGCGCCCCCCCCCCAAAGCAGCCACTCTGGCAATGGCACCAGGGGATCCAATGGCAGCACTGGTGCCCCCCTCCCCCCAGTGGTGCTGACAGAGCCCCCCCCCATTTGTTGGCAAGGCTCAAGAGCCACCTCCCCCATCTGTACGCCACTGGACTCCAGAACCCTCCTGATGATGTTGGGAGGGGGGTCTGGCTGCTCGCCGCTGGTCCGGCAGAAGTGGAGCAAAACAGAGAGGAGCCAGGCACTGTTCTCCTGCTAAACCTCCCCAGCGTTAATTATCTCCAAATGGAAAGGATATTATGCATAAACAGAGTGGAGAAAAGTAGAACCATAACTCTACTCTTATGTGAAGCATGGCCAATTGTGCAAAATGTATGCAAGGACTTTGTAGAAGGGTGGGAGCACATGTGTGCGTGTGCATGCGCAGGGACACTCGCTCTGTTTCTTCACGCAATTGTGGCTCTGGCAAAACTACAATGGAAGGCAGAGCATTTAAAGCAAGAAGCGAGCAAGCACAGATTTGTCTTACATGAGTTAAATTATTTAGTAAATTACTCCAGAGCAGAATTACATGCCTTGAAGAGGAGTGGGAAGAGCAGAGGCAGCCAGGCAGCCAGGCCCTTTGCCTCTGACTGGGAACGGCAGCACAGCCACTGGGAAGCTGCGCCCAACTGGCCAGGGATTCTCTCTGCAAGTCCAGAATGCCCAGGCTGGCGGCGAGGAGGATGGCAATGGCGAGGGAGGCAAGGAAAGAGGGCAGCCAGCCAGGGGGGCAGGCAGGGGCTCAGCTCCCCAGGGCCTCTTTCCCAGCGCTTCCCTCAGCCTGGCAGGGCATGGAATGTGCTCAGAAGCAAGGCACTCCTCAGCTGACAAGGAAGGCGATCGCTGCTGCAGCAGCAGCAGTCGCAGCAGTTGCAGTGGCGGCAGCACATTTAATCAGATGTCTCCAGGCACCAGGCTGGAATTAGATCACCTGCCCACGGAGTCAGTTTCAAAGCGCTTAGCCAGAGGAGCAGTATCTCTCTCATTTGCACAGCTGAGCCGCTCCAACGTAATCAAGGTGCCTTAATGAGGAGCCGCAAGAGGCCTTCAGGAGAGTCCTTCTGCCCGGGCTTGTCTGCCAAGGCAGCACTGCGCCTGGAAGATCATCTGTGGAGGGTGCCCAGAGGGGAAGGCTCTGCCACCAAGCCAGACCACCGGCTTCTGGATGCCCAGCAGAGCCCCTGACCGGTCGCCTGCCTGCCTGCCTGCCAAGGAAGCAAGGGGTCCAGGGGGACAAGAAGGACCACTGCAGAGCCTGCCTGGCTCAAGCTTCACTGGCCCCAGGGGCCCCAAGAGAAGGGCCCCAGCCCTTCTGAACAGGGGAAGGGGAAAGGGGGCCATCTTGCTCTGCCACTGAGGATAACAATCACTGCCTCACACTGGGAAACCTGAGGCTGGGCAAGGTTTGCTTACAATGGTGGAGATGCCCACTGGGCCACTGGGCCTTCTGGCCAAAGAAGGGGGTCACTCTTGCAGTGGTCTGTCATGGCCTCATGGCCTCTCCTTTTCACATCCTGACAGGTCCCCCTCTAGGGATGGGGAGCCTCTGAAGCCAGGCTCTCTGGCCGGAGGGACCAAGCCGGGGTCCAGAAAGAAAGGGCCCCGGAACCCTTCCCAGGCAATCGGAGCGAGAGCTGTCTGCCGGCCAAAGAGTCAGCGGCTGGTTCTGCCAAGGCTCAGAAGAGCGTCTGCATTGAGTAGCAACAGCCCAAACAGCATCCGGGCTCCAGGGGCTGGGCCTTAGCTTCATCGTGCGCAAAACACTCCTCGTCCGCCTGCGCATAACACATGCTTCGCAGAAAGCTGTTCTATCACCTGCTTTAAATTGTTTAATATGCTTTTAGGCTGTTTAAATTATTCCTCACTGTTTTGCATTTTTAAATTGTTTTAAATTGATTTTGTCTGTACGCTGCTTTGGGATCTTGCGATATAGTGTGTAAACATTTTAATAAATGTATCATCAAATAAGTGAGCCTCTCAGGAAGAGTCCTGGGGTCGGATCAGGCCTAAGGCCAGCATCCGTTCCCCAGTGGTCACACCAATAGCACTGAGGGTAGCCCACCGGCTGGAGGTGGGTGTGACAGCGCTGCCATCGCCCACACTCCCCTGCGTCTGGTCTGGAGGGGAAACAAAGGCACCCTGGCTCATGGACACCCATACGTCACTCTTCTATGGATCCATTCAACCTCATCCAGAGCCATCCAAGCTGGCAGCCATCACTGCATCCTGCGGCAGTGAACTCCACTCTGGGAAGAACACCTTCCTCTGATCTGTCCTAAAACTTCCACCTTCCCTGCATCTTCCCCCTCCTACACACCCTTCTTCAAGCTGAGAGGGACCCAAAGACCTTTCCTCACAGACGATCATTCAGGACAGCCCACAAAGCCACATATAGACAGACACGCACACATGCACACACACACACAGACAATACTGAGGAAAGAACAGCAAAACCTGACCCCCCCCCATCTCAGCCAGGCACCGAAGGTGCACTGCCATACCTGCCCCCTCCCTCCAATTTGGCAGTGCCAATGGTGCCAATGGTGGCAGCTGCAGAAGCCTTTTGGGCAAACCAACCTCCAAAGTGCCCGAGCCAATCTGATGCCCATGTGAACACGCGCGAGCAGACACACTTCCCATCTTTCCCTGAGCCTCTCTGGCAGCGATCACCCTTCTTGTGCCCCTTTGAAGGACTGCAGAAAGAGCGGAAAGGCTTCTCATCCAAAGACTTACCACACAGAAAAGGGTTGCTCTCACCTCTTGCCCTCTGGAGACTCTCCGCTCACCTCCCTTGCCCCTGCCCACAGCCCCAGCCCACTTTGGCCTCTCTTACCCCAGAGATGTCGGCTACCCGGTGGATTGGGACCTCCTTTTTGCTGTGCAATCCTTTGCCATTCTTTATAGCCCTGTAGGGGCAAAATGAGCCTTGATTAGAGGGGTGGGGAATGCAAGGGGGTTCACCATCCTCATTCGCCATGCCCACTGCTCACCCAATGGCAACGCCAGGCCCCATATGGTCACCCCATGGTCAAGGGGCACCTGGGGTGCTTCCTTGAGCTCAGAACATGCCCAGGCTTTGTGCAAAGCTCAGGGCCTTCGTTCTACACAGAAAAGGGGGCACTAACAGGAGGAAGGTTCAGTAAGAAACCCTGCCTTTCCTTCCACTCTTAATGGCACGAAATGGGCCAAGCACCATCCCAATTCTCATTGAGATCAGCCCCTAATGGGCTCTTAAACAAGGAACAGCCTGAAAAGCCATGGTCCGAGCAGAACAACAACCCCAGTGGTAGTGATGATTGTGGTGGGCCTTCAAGTCATTTCACTTATGGTAACTATGGGCCCGAACAGACAGGTCATAATAAAGCTGCTACGGCTCATTTTGGATGTATGCTGCTTAAATGATGTATGCATCCTAAGAGGCCGGAAGCCATGCCAAAGCCATGCTCCAGCCCTAAGGACTGGAGCACAGCTTTGGTGCCGCTTCTGGCCTCTTAAGATGCCTGTGTCATTTAAACAGCATACCCCCAAAGTGACCCGAAGCAGCTTTATTTTGACCTGTCTGTTTGGGCTCTATATCACAAGGTTTCCTTGGCAAGATTTCTTCAGGGGGTGTGAACTGCCTTCGCTGTCCCTGAGGCTGAGAGGGTGTGACTTGCCCACTCACTCCACTCCACCAGCCCCAAGCCCCAGCCCCTTCTCTTTCCTACCCACCCTGCTCTGCCCAGAGGGGCTCAGACCTCAAGAGGTAACAGGCTGCACTCCAATCACCCCGGCCCACCTGCTGTTCAATAGGCAGCCACACACTCTGCCTTGAAGACCCCTGCCCCTGCTCTGCCCCCTCCACCCCATAGCCTGGTCTGGGGACAGCTGGCAAGGCAGCAACCAAATTCTATCAACAGGCCTTGGTGGTCCAGGGAGGAGGAAGGCAAGAGACCTGTGCGTCCACTCCCCTTGCGCCACCCCTAGCCCTGCACCTCAGTTGGCCCCACACAGAGCTCCGGGGGCTCACAGAGCCATGGCCTCTGCTCAAGGGCCTCCCCAGGATTTGGGTCGGAGAGAAGCATTTCCCATTTGCCAGCAGGCTGTTCCTCCCCAGCTTGTTCCTCCTCCTGATCAGGGCCAGCTGCTAACCTTTCATGTTAACTGCATTCTCTCTTCGTCTCCCTCCTACCCCAAACCAAGGAGGAGCTGATGGTATGCCTGCCTGCCTGCCTGCTGCCTGTCTACTATAAAAGGCACCACCATCATCAGGCTCCAAGCAGCCCCCCCCCCCCCCAAGCACACACATTCCCTCTTCCTTCCAAGAGAGCCCACTCTTTCCTTTGGGTTTCTCCAGCCCTCGCCTTGGACTCTTCTGGCAGAAGAGCCTGGCCTTAATCTGCTCCTGCTGGGACGGTTTTATGGCTGCTCCCATCCTGGGGACCGATGCCATTTGTTCAATCCAGCCAAGGCTAACAAAACAAGCCCAGGGCTCCTGCCGAGGCTTTGTGGAGCAGCCATTGAGCGGGGCCACTCTGTTTTAGAGCCGGACGGACGGCTGAATTAGAGGAGAAGTGGGGTGCCTGGGGGGCAGGGACTTGGCAGGGAACCATCACAATGCCACCTCTGGCAGGTAGGCAGGCAGGCAGGCAGGCAGGCAGGAAGGAAGGAAGGAAGGAAGGAAGGGGGGGCAGAACAGTGAAGCCAGCCTGCCAGGCTTGGAGTTCTGGAAGTCCTCTGGCCCCAAAGGGCCAGGGAATGAGGTCGGGAGGTGGGGGCGATGCTCTCCTCTTTGGAAGAGGCTCACCCCCCAGCAGACCCCCCCCCTCGGTCCTCCAGCTCTGGCAACGGGAATCAGCCTGACGCTGCTGCTGCTGCTGCATTTGGCAGATTCTGTTGGAATGGCCTCATTTGCATTCTGTGCCATTTTCTTCAGAGCGAAGGAGAAGAACAGTGTTCTTATTCCAGAGGCAAACAGTGTGCAGGAAGGAGGGGCGACCAGCCGGCTAGTGAGGGAGGCCTGTGGGTGTCCGGAGAGCCCTTCCCAGAGCTGACCGCATAACTACCAGAAAGCTGGTTTCCGTCTGCCCTTGAGGTCCAGCTCAAAATCTGATTGCAAGGCACAGACCTCTGGTATTTGGCAAAGGGAGGCCACCCCATCCAAAGGCCAGACATGCCCCCTTGGAAAGGCCATCTCTACCAGGCCCTGAGAGATGGCCCCAAATGAAACCCCCCGGGGGGGGGGGGGGGCTGGAAGGGGGGACCCACCATCTCTTACATCTTTCAAGGTAGATGGGAACAAGCCCACACCTTCAGGCCCCCTTGTCTCCTGAAGCGCTTCCAACTCCCTTCTCTCTGGAACTTCCTGGGCAAGGGACCAGCAGGCCAGCACTCGGACCAGCTCTGGGGCTGGCACAGCAGCCCTCCACTCGCCCTGCTGGCAGAATGTCCACCAAGGAAGCCATGTGGTACACCTCTGGCCACCAAGGGGCTCCAGAAGCGGCACAGAGGCAGGACCCTGGGGCCAAAAGGACTCCTCTGCTTCTGCAGACACACTTAGGGCTGCTCCCTCCTGCAGCCCCATATGGGGGTCAGCTGGCCAGCTGGTCAGTTGGATAGCTGACTGGGAACTCAAGGCCTCTTCATAAAGGATAGTGGGGCTGCAGGAGGAGAAATACCCATGAGCCTCTTGTACCCCCTCTCCCAACTATAACCCACTGTGGCTACCAAACCAGGGCCTGCCCACCTTGGGCTTGCTGCCCAGCAGCGCCTTGGGCCCCATGTCCCCCCCCCCCCCCCAACTACTGGTTGTGTTAGCAGTGAGCTAACCCCCAGCCCTCACTCACCGGGCCTCGGCAGCCAGGAGCTCATCGTAGTGGGACGAACGCTGGTCATCATCCTGGCGGTAGCGGATGACAGTGGCCAGGCCTTTGCTGACCAAGGCTTCAGCAATGTTGCTGCAAGAAAAGAGAAGGGGCCATTAGCCACTGGGGTGGGGTCCAAGCATATGCTGAGGGAAGGGGACTCCATGGCCATGAGGGCTCAGTCTTCCCACAAAACTCCGTAGACAAATTGAGGGCCCTCATCACAGTCTTAGGGAGCCGGGCCATATAGGGTGGCACCCAAAACCTCCTCCAACACTGAGCCACTGGGCCACAGCAGCAGGGCCTCCGTTCAGGCTCCTCCTGACAAGCCCCCACCATCATCTCTCCTTCAAGCTGCACTAGGCCAACCTGCAAGGCTGGAGGGGAAGGGGAGGGTGCCCCTTGACTGGGCACCACTGCATGAGGGTGGACTAGGTGACCCTTGGACAGATAGAGGGAGCAGTACCAGGATCACAAGCACCCCCTCCCCACTTCTTAGGTGCCCTTTGGAAGCACCTAAGATTACCCTGCCAGGCCTCCCGGGAGATCCCAGCATAGCCACTAAGGGACTGTGTTTCCCTCTGCAAGTCACAGTATAGGTCCTAGAGTTGCAAGAGACCCCCAGGGGCCATCCAGTCCAACCCCGTTCTGCCATGCAGGCACTCTCAATCCAAGCCCTCCCTGGGACAGATGCCACCCAGCCTCTGCTTAGCCTCCAAAGAAGGAGACTCCATTACACTCTGAGGGAGAATTGTCTTCCACTGTCGAACATCTTTTATGGGCAGGAAGTCCCTCCTAATGTTTAGGTGGAACCTCTTTCCTGATAGCTGGAATCCATTGTTCCGCGTCCTATTAGAATGATGGAGTTGAAAGAGACCACAAGGGCCATCCAGTCCAACCCCGTTCTGCCATGCAGGAAATCACAATCAAGGGCATTTCCTTTTGCCACCCTAAGTGAAATTCATTTTTTTAGCTTTGGCTCAGCTTTCTAATCTATTAAGTCTTTCTCTGGAGCAGCAGAAAACAAGCTTGCTCCATCCTCCACAGGACACACCTTCAAATATTTAAACAAGGCTATCCTATCCTCCCTTAACCTTTTCGTCTCCAAGCTAAACACACCCAGCTCCCTCAGCTGCTCCTCATAGGGTTTGGTGGTTTCCAGACATGTCACCATTTTGGTGGCCCTCCTCTGGACACAATTCCAGCTTCTCAGCATGTTTTTTGAATTGTGGTGCCCAAACCTGGGCACAGGATAATTCCAGGTGAGGCCTGGCCAAAGCAGAATAGAGTGGCACTATTGATCTAGACGCCTAGGATCATATTAGCTTTTTTAGCTGCCGCATCACACTCCTGGCTCATGTTCAGCTTGTTGTTGTTATTCCTCACTTTCCCCCCAAAACGAGGGCTCCTGGGGACTTACAATTTAAAAGCAGTGCAAAACAGTTGAAAATGTACAAAGGGCAACATTAAGCTATACTCAAGATTTAAACTATTTAAAGCATTCTCCTACAAAGGATAACATGCAGCTGAACCTCTGTTAAGTAAAAACAATAGAGAACCTGCCTTCGGGGGGGGGGGAGACCCTAAGAAAGGCCCCATCCTCCTCCTTTAATGGCCGCCTCCGCCTCTGCCCCAAGTGGCTGCCCCCAACCCCCCCTTCTTTCTCAGGCTGAAGGTGGCAAAGGTCTAAGTCGACACTCACACCCAGGTCCAACCTGAGGAAAGGCAGCCTTGCCAGTCTCATGTGGTCAACATGCCTGCTTTTGCAAGCAAAAGTCTGGGACGTCAGCCATCATGTGTGCTGGGTTTCATTGCTGCTAGTTTTAATGGGGAATTTCTAGGGGTGAGTGGGGTGTGAGTAGATGGCAGCAGGGCCAGGTCAGCTCCTCTGGCTCCAGCCAGCCTGGCCTGGCTCTCCCTCATCTGACAGACCCTCCCGAGGACAGGGCATATCTAGTACCTGCTGCAAGGACCCCCTGAGAGGGAGGGTTGGCCAGGCTATGGAAAGCTCCATAAACAGGGTGAAGGACTCGATGGCAGTCAGAAGGGGCTAGCTTATCTCTGAGGCTATTGGGGAGGGGGCAGGATGCCCACCTTGCCTCTTGAGAAATAACCTGGGGGGGGGGGAGGATCCCTTCCCACAAAGGAAAGCCTTCTCCAAAGGGCCCACATGGAATAAACTGCCACTTCAGAGGCATCTGAGGAAGTCAGCTCAAGTCATGCTTCCAACCTCTCTCTTTCACTTAGTCTCAAAGGTATGGCTGCAAGATCCCTTTGCATACTGAGCTAAAGGAGTTGCAGCATAAGCTTTTGCAGATTTGGTCTACTTCCTCAGATGCAAGGAATGAACCAATGCCCAGGAAAGACCTTTACAATCATACTGTGCAAATAGCCTGGAAACACAAAACTTGTAAGGATGGTGTACCAGAAATAAAATGGGGGTTTGGTTGCCCTGAGGCCAGGCACATTCACTCAGTAAGGGCTGTTCAACAGTGGAACACACTCCCTCGGAGTGTGGTGGAGTCTCCTTCTTTGGAGGTCTTTAAGCAGAGGATGGATGGCCATCTGTCAATGGGGATGCTTTGATTTGGATTTCCTGCATGGCAGGGAGTTGGACTGGATGGCCCTTATGGTCTCTTCCAAATCTATGATTCTATGATTCAGACAGGAGCAACATTTTGCTCCAGAAAGGGACAGTGTTGCTTTTAAGTAAAGTAATACTAACAACAGCAACAACAATGGTAATAAAGGGATCATCTACAATCAGGTATTGCTGGGTGTGACTCTCTCTCTCCCGCACACAGACTCACATGCCCTGCAAACACCACGAGAAAGTATGAAGATCAGAAGCTCGCCTGGAGGCAAAACCGGGCCCACAGGAGGCTGGGGTCACTCCCAGGTGGCAAGTCCCATCCCCACACCCCTCTACCTCGGCTTGAGGCCTCCAGCTTGCCAAGTGATGCAAATGAGGTGCAGGACCCTTGGGGAGGATGAATGGGGAGGGAAGGGAAAGACCGCTGAGAATGACCCATTTCCCAGCCACGTAGCAGCAGCAGCAATGGCAGGGATGGCTGAGGCTTATCAGGAGGTTTTATGCTGATGTTCAGAAGTGGCACTTACTTGCCCAAAAGAGGCGGCAGGCAGAGGGCTCTGGCCAAGGAGATGCGGGGAGGGGGCAGCGCCACTAGCCACAGGCATGGCACTGGCAGCCAGTGCCGGGAGGAGGGGCAGTGGCCCTGACAATTGGAGTAAGGGGGTCAGTTCTAAAGTGCAGCAGAAGAAGTGCCAGGGCTGGCTGGCAAAGGAAAGAGGGTGCCAGCTTCGCTTCTTCCCAAGTTACTTGGGGGACCAGCCTCGGGTGGTCAGCACCATCACCAAGCAATTCTGTGGAGGAGGCAGCATGGGCCAGAGTGCTGATGCTTTGGATGGCAGTGCCCAGTCACTGAGGGGGGGCACACACAGGATGCACATGCACAAGCCAGGGCTCCTTCTCCTCCACCCACCAAAAAAGGCTTGGACCCCCCTCCCAACACCGTATCTCTACAGAGCAAGGGGGTTCCTCATTCACTAACAGCCTCAAGTCCTACTCAGGGGGGGCCTCAGCTTTTCCACATCCAAAACCTTCTTTGGTCACCCCCCCCCCCCCAAATAAAAACACCCCTTGTCCTTCTCTTCTGCCTCTGGGCATCTGCCTGGGTGGAAGCAAAGCTGCCAGTCGGCAATATTGGTGGCCAGAACTAGGGATGCCCCTGCCCCTCCCCCATGTCACTCCTGGCAGAGCCAGCGTATCTAACAGGCATGGAATTGCTGGTTTTGCCATTCGCAGTGGAGTGACCGGGGGAAGCACGGCACGTGGAACATGCCTAGCACCCTCCATGAGCTGAGCGGGGGGAGAAGGAGAACAAGGAAGCCCATGGTCACTGGAGGCCCAGGGCTCCACAACCCATTGGTGGTGGTGGTGGTGGGGGGGTGGCGGACACAGACAGTTTAGGAAGCTGCCCCTGTGCTTGCCCAAGATGGATGGACCACTCAGGGACCCCTGGGCAAGAACAAGCAGGGAGCTCACTCCCACGTCTCCCCTCTGCAGCCATCAAAACCTGCCTTCCAAGACCTGCCTTTGGGCACCAAAGGCTTCCCCCCACCACACTCATGGCTATCTTCCAGAAGGGCTGGAAGCTGGAGGTCGGGGGCTCTGGGGGCCACTGTGCCCAGCATCTTCCTCTCCTCCCAACATGGCCACCCAGTTGTCCTCAGAAAGATGCTCCCAGGGGGGAGAGCACCCTCCACCCCAGACCCCTGCAAGCGCAATTGAGATGCAGAGGTCAAGCACCGCCTGCTTTCTCAGCCACCCAAGATGCTTGGCAAAGGCTGCCAGGGCAGTGCATGGGATGCTTGAGCCAGGTGCCCCCCTTTCCCCTGCACATGCGCAGAGTCTGCCCTGGCACCAAGTGCAGAGCACAAAGGCAGCCTTTGGACTGCTTAGGGCTCCTCTGACAGGCCAGTGGAGCAGCTATTGCTGCCTGAAGTCTTGTGGCAAGTGCAGCAGCAGCCCAATCCACCCCATGCATGCACATGCACACACCCCCAAACACACAAACATGAAGCAGGCAGCTTTGAAGAGAGATCACTATGCAGGCATCTGGCAGGCTGGGTTTTGGGGATGCAGGAGCACACCAGGGGCCGAAATGTGTTTCTGAGGGCAGGGGGAGGGGGAGACACATGCACATACATATACACATAAACATGCCCATCTCGCTTCCAGGACCTTCCTAGGGATCCATTGCCCATTTAGGGCCATTCTGGGAAATGGGGGTGGGACAGGGAGAGACACTATGTTCTGGACACATTCCACACGTGCATTTATCCAAATCATCTGTAAGGTCAGCCCCTCCAAGACTTGCCTGGGGGCCACCCTGTCCATGCCCAAAGCCAGGAAGCAACAAAGAGGGGAATGTCCCCCTTTGTGGGCACCCCAGCCTGTGTTTCCTGGGCATGAGGACAGAGAAGGAACTGCCCAAAGCCCTAGAGCATCGCAGTAGCCCCCTGAAGTCACCACAGGGCCTCCCTTGCCCCACATGTGCTTCCAGGACCTCTGGATGATGCTCACTAGCAATACATGAGCTGAGAAGAGACTTGCGCCTCCTAAAACATGGAGAGAGAGAAGGTGGAGGGGCACTGGTTCTTTGTAAAATACATATAATACAAACATAAACAGTTTGGGAGCTGCAGTTCCAGGCAAGGGCCAACTAAGATCCCAAGAGCCAGGTGGCCCTCGCTCCCCAACAGCCCCACCCAGGGAGGCCTCCCCAGGTCTGCATGGCCCCCTTGGCAGCAGGGACCCCTTGCCCACTTTGCTCTTCACTGGCCTTGAGGTCAAGGCCTCTGCCTCCGTCCAACTGGCCCAGTCTCAGTTGACCAGGGGGTGCTCTGGAGGGGAGGGGGAAGAAGGAGGAGGAACCTGGCCCCACATTTCACCCCCAGAGCAGCCCCCATAGCCCCCTTGCCAGAGTGAAGCCCCCACAACTCGGCTCCTGTCATGCCACTCTGAGAGCAAAGGTTATTCTCCCAGCTAAACCTCTGATGAAAGGAGACTGGGGAGGGAGAGCAAGAGAAAGGCCGGGAGATTGAGGCTGCACTCATAGGGGGGCAGTAGCAGCCCACAAGTCCCCCAAGACAGACAGACAGGAGGCAGGAAGGACAGAAGGCCAAGGCAAGGACTATCCTGCGCTGCCAAGCCCCTGACTGCTCAGCTCAGCTTGGCCAGTTTGCACTTGGCCCTGTCACGGGGGGGGGGGGGGCTGAGGAAAAGACCCCCGGGGAGCCATGGGACCTTCCAGCCCCACCCAAGACCAATACTCACATGCCACCGATGGTGACTGTGGCACAGGTGCGCTCAGAGAAGGCGGGGACCGTGTCCGTGGCGCTGCTGGCTGGCCGAATGTAGTCTACCGTGACGTTCACCTGAAAGGGAAAACACGCAGGTTGGGGAGCTGCCCTGAAGGCCAGCAAGGCATGGAATAACTTTTAGGGCTTTATAGCTCAAAACCAGCACTTTTGATTCTGCACGGAAATGGACCAGCAGCCAATGGAGCTGTCGCAACAAGGGAGTTGTGTGTTCCCAGTGATCAGCCTGGCTGCAGCGCTTTGGGCCAAATGAAGTTTCTGAGCCTATTTCCAAGGCAGCCCCAGGTAAAGCGCATTACGGGGATCCAAACAGGATGTAACCAAGGCAGGTGCTTCCAGGGCCAGACCCAGAGGCCTGGGAATCGCAGCCAAGCAGCACCCAGAGGCCAGCCAGCCAGCCAGCCAGGGACGGGTGCTTAGGAGAAGGGACATTCAGCGCACCAGCGGGAAAAGCATCCCTCCCCAATGACCCTGCTTGGCACCAGGGGATTGGCTTGGCCACCCCACCACAAATAAATAAATAAGTAAGGGGCAACGGGGGAAGGAAAAAATAGAGCCACATATGAGGAAGGGCCCAAGAAATGCCTGGAGGGTTTTGCCAGGAAAAAGAGGAACGGCAGGAAGTTTTCTAAAAGCCTTTATGTCTCACAAGGCTAAGGAATGGCCATTCGTGGCCATTTGTCCTGCAAGGTCAGAGGAGAGGGTAGCAGCTTCCAAGCTCAGGAGGCATTGGTGCCAGCCTCTCCCGCCCCCACCTCCAGTCAAACAAATATTTCTGCAAAGGTAGCATCGGAGCCTCCAGCGTGAGGCCATCAGAAAGCAGGGAAGGGATGCTGGCCTTTTGCCCACAGAAAGAAACAGACAGACAGACAGACAGACAGAAGGATGGCTGAGACATTGCTATCGCTGCCACTGCAGGCAAGGGGTCTTCTCTGCCCCCCCCCCACTTGCCCCAAAAGAGTCCCCCGCCATCCCCTGACAACTTACCCACCTTGACTCCAGCCACTTTTGCTCCATTCCAAGAGTCAAGGGGGAGTGGAAAGAGCCTTGCCCTGGCTGCACCCGTTGGCATGGGGAACAAGTGCGCAGAGGCCCCACAAAGAGGCAGGAAAATATTGCCGTGGGCTAGAACGAACCCAAACCCCCAGCGCCCCTCAACTAGCCAACAAGGGCCACGGGGGTCCCAATGGACCAGAGACTTTACATGCCCTGTCCAGGCACACCTGGCTTTGTGCCCCTCAATGCACAGTGTCCGTGGTTTCTTCCATCTGGAAGGTGCCCCTTCTGGCAAGGCAAGTCAACAGTGGCCAGCACACGAGAAGAACCATACTGGGGCAGTGTCATAAGAGCAGCCTTCCTGAGGGGCCACTCAGGGTCCCAGTGGATGGACTGGGTGGAGGTATGAGCTGGAGGAAACTGAAATGGCTGCCAGGCCAGGAGGAGAGATGACACCTTCACCCCTGTCTGGAGGCACTGCAGGGCAGAAGAAAGGACGCCAATTGCCACCCTCCACCCAGGGTCCAGCAAAAGCCTCCCACCTTTTGTGACCCCTTCCTATACTACAACTCCCTGACACTGGCCACAGCAGACCCCACTGGCCTCCCCTAAGGAAAAGGGCCAAGTGGCACCAATCCCCTGTGCCCCTTCCCCACCTTAGTGGCATTCCTAACTCAGGCTGAGGGTTCGCTTCAGTCCCCCCAAAGCAGCTGCAAGTTCCCTTTCCTTCAGCTTACTGGAAACCCTGCAAATATGTTCAGGAAACAGAAAGGAAAGATGCATCACGTGTGCATGAGTTAGCCTTAATTTGTACCGTGTGCCTCATTATCCCTTCTTCTTCTTGGTGCAGAACGCCATTGGCCTGATTCTCCAAGGGTTTCCCAATGGAGGCAGTGGTGACAGCAGCCAAGAGGAACCACCAGCGCCAGCCAAGGCAGTAATGGATGGGGAGGGAGGCCTTCATTGTTCCCAACTCTTTGGCTTTCCCCAAGGGAAAGGGGGAGGTGGGCAGCCCCTCTGGAACATTGACAGACAGACCCAAGGCCCACACCCAGCTTCTGTCCTTCTGCCCTGAGTGCCATTCACCATGCCTCTGGGGCAAGGAACGGCCAGTGCTGGCTTCAGAACCTCCAAGGCCAGGCACCATTTCAATGCTGGGGGGCAAGATTATCTGGGTTGTGGGCGGTGAAGTGTGGAGATCACTTATTCTGCTCCAGCAAATCTATTGTGTATTACAGACTGGTTTCTATGGCTTCTGGTTTACTGGTTCTTGGCAACTGCTGTGTTTTCTATTGATTCCAAAGGGCCTTGACTGTGTGGCCTTTACTGTCACTGCCCACCTGCCTTGCAGCAATGAAGGGCATCCTAGACTCGAAATCAATGAGCCTAGGACCGTCTCCTTTTGCCTGGGGAAGCCTGGGGTCTCCTCCCCACACCTGTGGCCAGCAGCCCCCAGCAGAGCCCTCTCCTCCACCACGTGGGGCTGCCTTTGCCAGTCATGGCCTCCAGCCTTCAGAGGCTCCTGCAGAGCTGCCACCTCTTGTGAAAGGGGAGCTGGGGGGACAGAAAGAGGGGCAGGAGCAAGACGGCAGGAAGGTCACCATGGGAAAACCAGGGCCTCAAGGCACGACAGCACCTTGGAGCAGGGGACTTGGCCTCCTATTCCTCCTGCAGGCCTTGCTATCCATCTGCGCACGCGCGCACACACACACACACACACGGCTGGCGACCCCCTTCTCAGGACATGTGTCACTCTCAAGCTCTTTCTGGGGAGCAGGGGAAGCAGCATTGGCCTGGCGACTCCAGAGCTGCTTCCAATTAGGGCTCCTCCGGCTGGACAGACCCTCCCAGGCAGGCTTCCAGGACCCAGTGCCCACTGCAGGGGAGACAGCAGCACCCCCAGCTGGGTCCACCATTTTACTCAACATTGGAGCCTGACGGCCAGACATGGCCCCCTCCCCTCCTGCCCACTGGGACATTCCCACAGTACAGCTCTCCGGACAGGATGCCCTCAGGACAATGTGAGCCCTTGGACCCCACAAGCAACCTCCGCCTGGCAGCCACATGCCAGGTAAGCAACTCCCTCCCTACTACTCAGCACTTTCAAGGCCCCTTAAATATTTCATGGAGGAAAACACACTGCAGGAGAAACACTAGGTATGCACTTGAATGCCTGAGGGACCCACAGGGGCTCCCAGCCCTCCCGCCTGCCCCACTCTCTGCCCCTCTCTATTCAATGCAGAGGCTGCCAAAAGGCAAGGAGAGGGAAGACAATGCAGTCCTCCTCCGAAGGAGTCACAAGCAGCTTGGGCCCCCAGCAAAGCATTCCAGACCGTCCTGTGTTTCCCCAGCTGCCTCCCATGCGCATGTGCTGGGAAGGGGCCACTGGCCCAAGACTTGTGGTCCCCAGGCCTCCTGCGGTCAAGCCCAAGACTTTGTTAATGGAAGACAGCTTGATACGAGTGGCCTTTCAGTGGCTAAGGGGCAGCGCTGGTGCTGGTCTGCTTTATGAGCCCAAAGCTCTTCTCATCTGTTTAGGATGAACAGGAAGAGACCCAGAAAGAACCACCCTCCATCCATCTTGCCCATCCACTGCCAAGGCACAGGAGTCCTGCCAGCTGGAACCAAATGAGAAAGATGCCCGCTCAGTGATGGAGGGAGCAAGATGCAGCACTTTGCCCAGCGGCTTCCAGATCACACATGAATGACAAGTGAAGCAGGAAACAAGGCTGAAGTGGAAATCTACACAGCTCAGGAGAGAAGGGTTTACATATAGACACACACACTAGAGGAAAACCACTCTCATTATTTGCGTAAGTTACAAGCATAACAGTGCATTGCCTTGCCAACTGTCAGGAAGTTTGCAGACTGTCAGTGACAACAGAAAATTGCCTACCAATAAAGACAAAAACTGTGTGGTGCATGCGGTTGCACAGAACATCAGCCGTGGTGGCGGTAATGGCAGCCAAGGGTGCTCTAGAGGGGGGTGGCAGTGGCCCTGCGCCTCCTTCAAGCTGCCTCCACCAGAATGGTGCAGAGCGACCCAGTGGACCTGCAGCCACAGCGTCCAAGCAGAGCCGGATCAAGGGCTTCCCGGTCTCCCTCCTGGGCACTCACTTCTTCCGACTCTCATGAAAGCGGGGCTGGAGAGACCCTCTTGACCGTGGGCAGGATGGTCATCTGCCTATCTGTCCAAGCCAAGAGAAGCAGCAGAGTCTAAGTGGCTTCAGCTTCAGAGAGATTCTTGGGGGGGGGGGATGCCGGGGAGGAGGACAGGACCACTTTGGGCCCGTCTTGGATGAAAGAATAGAGGGCATGCTTATCTAATTTGCAAGTAACACCAAATTAGGAGGAGTAGCTAATACCTCAGAGGACAGGATCAAAATTTAAAATGACTTGAATAGGTTAGAAAGCGGGGCCAAAACTAACAAAACAATTTTTTTGAACAAAAAAGTGAAATGCACAGATTGAGGTATACCTACCTTACCAAGACTCCATGTGAAAGGAATCTAGGAGTCCTAGTAGACCACAAGTTGAACATGAGTCAACAGTGTGATGCAGCAGCTAAAAAGGCCAATACAATTCTAGGTTGCATCAATAGAAGTATAGTGTCTAGATCAAGGGAAGTTATAGTGCCACTGTATTCTGCTTTGGTCAGGCCCCACCTGGACTACTCTGTCCAGTTCTGGGCACCACCATTCAAAAAGGAGGTTGAGAAACTGGAGCGTTTCCAGAGGAGGGCGACTGAAATGGTGAAGGGTCTGGAAAACATGAAGTGCCCAGAGCTGGATACAGGATTATTCCAGGTAAGGCCTGACCAAAGCAGATGAGTGGCACTATTACATGATAGTGTAACCCTATATCTGTGCATTTCATTCCCTGTTTAAAAGTTTGAAAGGGTGTCCTATTGAAGAAAGAGCCAACTTGTCTTCTGCTGTTCCAGAAACCAGGATCCAGAGCAAGGGCTTCAAGCTACAGGAAGAGATTCCCTCTCAAGATTAGGAGGAACCTCCTGAAGGTAAGAGCTATCCAACAGCGGAAGACACTGCTGCCTCAATGGAGGGTCTCAGTGGCTTCTCCCTCTTTGGAGGTTGTAAGCAGAGCCTGGATGGCCATCTGCCATAGGGAGGGCTTTGATGGGGAGTTCCTGCAGGGCAGAAGAAGGGGGCTGGACTTTATCAAGCTCTAAACTAAAGAACTTTACTAAAAGCAAATACACTTGAAGTACCTGCATTCTACTAACCAATGAAAGGTTTAGGTATAAGAGAGAGCCGCATCCGGTTGGGTTGAGAACAAAGAAGAGAAAAAAGATAGAAGAGAGGGAACTGTTATATGACCACCGACCCTAGATGTTTCCTGGATCACATGGTCTGGTTGCTAAGATACATAAAGTGTTTAGGACCATGCATTGCAATAGATAGGTGAGCAATGGAGAAACCTGGGGCGGCAGGCGGGGGGGGGGGGGCTATACCATCTATAATCCCCAATTGCTCTAATTGCAATGAAGGGGCTGTATGTAAGAGCGAGCGTGCTTGATTTCCCAACAAGAACACCTGCAGAGGTGAGGGAAGGGGGAGTGGGAAATTGCAAGGGACCCTTCCGGGGGCTCAGCTGCAAGCATGGCTCTGCCTCAGTGGCTTTCTAGCGAGAGGCTGGATTGGCCTGGCAACTGGGCAGAGCTCAGAGGGATCTGGGGCTCCCAGCCGTTCAGTGCCAACAGCCCCATCTGCACACTTCTGGGGTGATCTTTTGCATGAAACACCATTTCTGCTCCATTCCAGTTCCCACTCACAACATGCTCAAAGACACCCTGCTCCTTCTTCCAGGCGCTTGGGGGACAGAGAGAAACCCCGGGAGGCCTGACAGGCTCTTCCCTGCATTCCTTCTGGTGGCACCACTGGTGGCCAGAGGAGGCACGAGGGCCGGGCCAGGGCTGGACTGTGGCCAGAGAAAGGCTAGCAAGTCAGCCCAGCCTCCCATAGAGATTCCCTTCACCGGCTGCTGTGGACGAACCATCCATCACCTGGCCATCAAGGGAAGGGAGGCACGGCCAGGCCGAGCTGTCCAATAAAGAAAACCCATAAAGCCCCCCCCCCCCAGAGAGAAAGCCTACTGACTGGCAGTGCCCAGACCCCCTCTGTTTCCTCCTGTCCATCTACACCAGTGGATCCCACCCTTCCTCAGAGGGCTCAGCCCTGGAGAATAGGATGCCTGCCTCGTGGGCCTCTCCAGCTGATCCCATCTAGCTCTCACCAAATCCAGGCCCCTGTGGCACGTTCTCCCAGGACTGCATGTGCGCACGCTCACACAGAGCACTGCCATGAGGAAATGTGCAAGCACCAGGAGGGTGCCCAATGCCCACCAACTGGTTCACAGGCCCCTGGATGGGGAAGAGGAGCGTCATAACCCGATACACATACACAGCCTTCTTGGCAGCACCACTGTACAACCGCCAGCTCTGCAGGGAAGGGAGCCTGGCTGTGCTGGGAAGGAGGGACATGTGCGGCCCCTCCCAGCCCCCCAGTGCCCTCCTGAGCCCAAGGAGGAAGGGAAGGACTTTGCCCATGCACCCTCCTGCTCCAGACACACTGCTGTTTCTGCTTCAGTGGCATCAGGAGGGAAGCAGGGAGGCAGCCCGACCCACGGACCGGCCACATTTGCCTCTCCCACCTCCTTCTTCCTGACTTGTGCGTCAAAATCCCTGGGAAGGGAGGAGGGAGGGGCAGGAGGGGGGCTTCAGGTGCCCCCACATCCCAGCCCCTCCCCAAAGGCAGTGGGTCAGAGGAGCCCAAGCCCCGGTGGGCAAGCATGTGCCTGTGTGCATGCCTCTGGGCCTGAAGGAGAAGGGCCATGTGTGGGCACCTGCCAGTCCTCCATGGCCCTGTCTGCTCCCCCCCCCACACACACACACAAACTTTCCAGCATGTGTCAGAAGGATGGCTGGGGGGCCACGGAGTCTGCTGTGACCCAAAGTTGCAGGTGCTTGTTTGTCCTGGACTGCAGCCAGCACACCCACACTATGCCAATAAGAATGGCTAAGCACAGCAAGTGGAAGCAGTCCACAGACCTTGCAAGGAGTAAGCGTGAGAGCAGTCCAAAAGCCAAGCCAAAGTCAGGATACCAGAAGTCAGAGCAGTCCAAAAGCCAAGCCGAAGTCAGGCTACCGCGAGTCAGAGTAGTCAAATCAGTCCAGGGTCAAAGCAGCAAGAAGATAACAAAGGTCCAGTCTGTTCCGAGGTCAAAGCAACAAGGAGTCAAGATACAAGGAGCCAGTGCCAGCAGTAATCACACCAAAGGATCATGCAATAAACTCTGGCCCTGAGTGGAGGCCTCTCTCCAGCTTAAGTAAGGGAAACTCTCCCCCTGCCACCTGAGGCTGGTTAGCTAATTGCCTCTCTGCAATCCTCCTGGATCTGCACCTGCAAGCACTCTCAGCCCTTCTCTCTTTGTAAGTAGGCTCATCCAGGCAAGCTTCCTCCCCAGAGTCACCACTAGGCTGTGGCACCACAGGAGGCATCTCCCTAGCACTAGGACCTGGTTGGGCCTCCTCCTCTGGGGCTGGGACCTGGCAGAGCAGGATTACCACCTGGTGTAGCCTCAATTAGCTCTTGCTCTGGAGGAGGCTTGTCCTCCTCCTCTTCCTCCGAGAGCTGTTCTTGCCTGGCCGTGACATTGTTGGCTTGCGAGTCACGTCTTCTGGAAGCCACAGGGAGGGAGGGAGCGAATGGCCCCCGCTCGGCCAAAGGGCTCACTGGCCTGCCCACCCCAAGGCCGCCATGCTTTATGGACCAACGACAGCAGCAGCAACAACAGCAGTGGCGGCGGTCAAGGTAGTTGGGGGAAACAAATGAGGCCTGTTTAGAGGCCAGCCAACTCCCTATAAAACCAGCGCTCCATAAAACTTCATACTGCTTTGATGAAAGGGCCAGACAGACTATCCATCACGTTTGCTCCACTGCCCACCGCTCTTGGTTCCTCTCTGGGAAACCAGCACCCAAGGCACCAGGGGCTGGCCGTGGACCCCTCCCTTCCAGAGATTCGGTGCCAGGAGGGCAACTGGATTTCCTCATTGCTCCTCTCTGTTTCGAAGCCAGACCCCTGTCCCATTTGGCCCACTGGGTGCTCCAAAGAGGAAATGATCCATGCAGGTGCCTCTCCCAAGCGCAGGTGGCCCAGGAAAGGTATCCAGCTCCATTCCAGAGCAGGGATCAGAGAGGGTGAAGCAAGAGAGATAGAGGAGGCTCCTAGCCAAGCCCCCTGGGCCAGGAGGAGGGAGAAACAGGGAGCCAGACTCTCCTCTCTCTGTTGGCCATGGAAACCCACTGGGTGACCCTGGGCAAGGCACAGTCTCTCAGTCTCAGAGGAAGGCAAAAGCAACACCAGCACACCCTGGAACAAACCCCGCCAAGAAAACCCTGTGGTAGAGTCACAGTTAGACCACTGGCCAATGGGGGAAGCAGCAAACCTCTGGGTGCCCTGCAGGAAAGACAGGAAAGAAGGAAGGAAGGAAGGAAGGAAGGAAGGAAGGAAGGGGGCTAGGACAGCAAACACACTTGCCCCATTAAAGGCTAGGGAGGGAGACCCATGGAGGCCTTTCCTAGGGTCAACTCTCACTGTCCCATTCGGCCCGTCAGTCTTCCTGCTTTCCCCAAATAAAGAGGTCAAAGGTCCCTGCCCCAAGGAGCTCACAATGTGAAAGGAAAAAGGCCCAGAGAAGAGCTGCCAGAGATGGGGGGGGGGAGCCCCAGAAGAACTGAGGGGCAGGAAGAGGATGACCAAGCTGAACACCCCCCACCCACTGCCTGCCTGGCCAGGCAAAGCCTTGCCGTTGGTAGCCCACTGCTAGACCACCGCAATGTGCGCCACATGGGTCTCCCCTGGCACCTAGTTGGGAAGGTGAGGCTGGAAGAGAAGGTGTGCCGAGCTAGCGGCTCATGGCACCTGGGACAAAGGGGGGCACTGAGCCACATTCCAAATTTTGTTGTTGAGCCACAAAGCCCTAAATATCTCAGCTCCCCTGCACATGTCCAAGTTGGCCACGGGGCCACCAGGGAAGCAGAGACTCCCTGGTGGTGGCGCCTCTTCCCCATGAAGTCAGGAAAGGCAGGACTGCGTTCCTCTTCCATGGTCTCTGCAAAATGCATCTGTTTGTCTGCTCAGGGATTCCTCCCCAGCTACTCGTCTCACTGCTTTCTGTTGGTTTGACTGACAGGTTCTCTTAGTAATTTTACATTTTCAAAATGTACCCTCTTCCTACCTACAACTATTATGGGCCACTGGGAGAGCTGACAATATCAAGCAGTGTGCAAGTGAGGCGGACAAGCGGCACCCTCTTTACAGGCAGAACGCAGAGGCCTCTGAGGCCCAGGCCTTTGGGCACCTGGTGGCCTTGAAGCACCACCTGACCTCTTCGCCGGCCGAGCGGGTGCCTCACTCCGGCCATCTGAGGGGAAGAGGGAGCCAGGGGCAATTGGGCCGGGTTAGGCCCAGAAGAGGCAGCCAGGAAGAGAACAAGCGAGTGCATGAGAGAGCGTATGAACGGGCAGCGCAGGGGAGCGCGGGCAAGGACAAACCGCCCTGGCTCTGCCTGTCATGTCCAATCAGGAGGCAGCTCCAACCTCCAGGGACGGTTTTGATCATTAACGTAAAGGACTTTTTCATCGCTTAACTCAATCAAATTAATCTGAAGTGAAAAACGTGGTGCTGACAAAGGAAATATTTATAAAGCAAGTTCTGAGACATCAAAGGCGGCTGAGAGCTGGACTCCCAAGGCTGCCTCCATCGAAAAACGCAGAGAGAGGCGGAGGCGGCAGGAAGGGTGGGCCTTGGTGCCAGGGGTGGGCGGCGCACCTGGCAAGGTCACGGGGGATCCGAAGGCAAAGGGGGGCACCGCATCGCCACTCCTGGCCAATCCCCCCAAATCCTCCCTTCCAGCAGGAGCTAGAGGAGAGGCAGCACCCGGTGGTCACTCAGCAGAATGGCCCCCTGTGACCGAGCTGAGTGGCCGCTACAGCCATGGGGTAATGTCATGTCCTGATATTGCCCACCAGCAGCTACCACCTCCAATGATGTGCCCTGCAAGGAGGGACTGAATGGGGTGGGGCACCAAAGGGCAGCACTCCCTGCCTCTGCCAGTGGATGTGTGGGTCAGCTCCTCTTGCTCCCCCTCCAAGAAGGGAACAACTTCAGAGGCCCTCTCCCTCTGCAGCCCAGCCACCACTGAGGCCTGGCTAAAAGGACACTGACCAGAACAGAGGCCAAAGTGGAACATGTGGGGCTGTCTACTCCTCCCCCCTCTCAATATTATTATAATTTTATAATTTTCCTATTTCCCGCCTCTCTCTGCGGATCGAGGAGGGATCCCAACAATATCAGCAATACAGTGTACAAAATACACAACAGATTAAAAACATCATCACATAACCACAGCATACAATACAATACAATACAATACTAGTCAATGCTAGACTGCCAGCAATATTACAGTAGGGGAAACAGTGCATCTGATTCATCTGTTTTTCCATATAATCTAAATGGGGTGGGAATCTTCCCTATAGCAGGTCGGGTTGATATGCCCGCTTCTTAAAGGCTTCTAATGATGTAATGAGACGGATCTCTTCTGACAAGCTGTTCCACAATTTTGGGACCGCGGCTGTAAATGCTTTTTGGGAAGTAGTGGCCAATCTGGGTTTTTTTGTATTCCAGCAGCTTCTTCCCTGAAGTCCTGAGTGTGTGGGGAGGATTGTGTAGGGAGAGGCGTTCCCTTAAGTAACTCAGGCCTGAGCCATGTAGGGCTTTAAAGGTGACAACCAACACTTTGTATTGCGCCCGGAAGCTAATCGGTAGCCAGTGTAAAGATTTTAGTATTGGTGAAATATGGTCCGATCTTGATGTTCCCGTGACCAATCTGGCTGCAGCATTTTGAATGAACTGAAGCTTCCGAACTTGGTACAAAGGTAGCCCCATGTAGAGCGCATTGCAGAAATCTAAACGAGAGGTTACCAGTGCATAAACCACTGCTTCAAGGTCTCTCCGAGCCAGGGAGGGCCGCAGATGGCATATCAACCGAAGTTGGTACCAAGCACTCCTGGCCACTGCCTCCACATGCGATGTTAACTGTAGAGATGAGTCCAGGAGCACTCCCAAACTGCGGACTTTGTCCTTTAGGGGAAGTGTGACCCCGTCCAGGACAGGTTGACAAATCTCCCCACCCGGCCCAGGGGTTCCTATTGCAAGTACCTCCGTTTTCTCTGGATTCAACCTGGGCTTGTTTTCCTTCATCCAGCCCATTACCGACCCAAGACAGGCATTTAGAGGAGAGATGCCATCCTTGGTCACTGTGGCAGTCGGGGACACGGAGAGATGGAGTTGGGTCTAGATATTCGGCTTCATCCAAGACTGCCTGGAGTTGGAAGGCAACTGCCTTCTTGATCACCTTGCCCAAAAATGGTAACAAAGAGACTGGCCTGTAGTTGTTTCTAATCAGGGGATCAAGGGAGGGTTTTTTTCAAGAGTGGTTTAACCACTACTTGTTTAAGTTTAGATGGAAATATCCCCTCCCTGAGAGATGCATTAATGATGATTTGAAGTGAAGTTACTACTGCATCCCCTCCCTGGACGGTCAGCCAAGATGGGCAGGGATCTAGAGAGCAAGTCGTCTTCCTTACGCTTCCAAGCAGCTTGTCCACTTCATCAGTATTCACAAGCTCAAAGTGATCCAGTCTAACACCGTTCACGGAGTCACTGGACGCCTCTCTTATAGTTTCTCTTGTAATATTGGCATTGAGATGGACAGGTTGCTTACCTGTAACAGTATTTCTTTGAGTGGTCATCTGCGAATACATACAAATGGGTTTCACTGCGCCTGCGCAGTGCTGTTCGGAAACTTCTAGAATCACTGGGCAAAGTACACTTTGCAACATATAGAAACTTTTTGGCGGTAACCCCGCCCCCCTCCTATAAAGCCCCGGTTCCTGCTCTTTTCCCCAGTTCCAAAATTTTTCCACCAAGTAGGCGATGTAAGACGGAGCCAAAGTGAGCAGGATACCGAGGGGAGGAAGGGCGGGATTTGTATGAATTCGCAGATGACCACCTGAAGAAATACTGTTACAGGTGAGCAACCTGTCCTCCTTCTTTGTGGTCTCGGCGAATCATACAAATGGGTTTAGACTGACAAATTTAGGTCAGCGGCGGAGGGAGTGTCCTGAACCCAAGCTAGGTTAACAATTGTTTTTATTCACATAATAAACCTTGAATCAGTCCAAACATGGGTCAGTCATTTTTTGTTACCTGAGGGATATCTACACAGTGTAGCATAAGGTAACCATAACAACAACACAGGTAATACAATACCTGAAAGGTAAAAACCCAGGCATATCTATACAGAAGGAACACCAAACATTGTCAGTGCCAAGACATAGTCAAGAATTGAAATGCACAAACAGCATAGCAGAACAGTGCAATAAATGTACAATTGATCAACAATACGGTCAATGCAATCCCGAGACCAACACTGCCCTCCCAAAGGCTGCATCCCGTTTGGACCTGGTGTCCAGCCTATAGTGCTTAATAAAAGTCAAGGGCTGGGACCAGACAGCAGCCTTACATATGTCCTCCAAAGAAATTCCTGCAAGGAAGGCAGAGGATGCTGCTACCGCCCTGGTCGCATGCGAGCGTACCCTGGCTGGAGTCGGTTTGCCCGACAGTTCATAGCAGAGATGGATGGTGTTTGCCACCCACTTCGACAGTCTCTGAGACGACACTGGTAGTCCTTTTCTAGGTTCCGAACAGCATTGAAAAAGTCTTTCGGAACGACTCGAACCCACCGTCCTGTCCAGATAGAAAGCCAAAGCTCTCCGAACGTCCAGCATATGCAAGCTGCATTCCTCAGCAGTGGACAGGTTCGAGGCCAGGGTAGGCAAAACAATGTCCTGACACATGTGGAAAAGTGAAACCACCTTAGGAAGGAAGGTGATATCGGTACGGAGCACCACCTTGTCTCTGTGGAACCGGAGGAAGGGTTCGTCCCTCCGTAAGGCACAAAGTTCCCCAGCCCGACGGGCAGAAGTGATGGCCGCAAGGAAGGCAGTCTTCCAAGTCAATAGTCTCAGGTCCGTTGTGGCCAAGGGTTCAAAGGGTTTGGACTGGAGTGCGGACAGTACAACGTCCAAGCTCCAAGCCGGAGCAGGGGCCGAAACCTGGGGGTGAAGGTTATTACAACCTCTTAAAAAGTTCTTAACAAGAGGGTCCCTGAAAAAGGAAGGTAAACCATCATATTGAAAATAGGAACAAATAGCAGAAAGATAACATTTAACAGACGTGAGGCACAACCCTGCGTCCACCAATGACATCAGGAACTCCAGCACCACCGGTACCGTGACTCGGTGTGGTGGCAGGTCCCTCTCATCAAGGAAGTGAAGAAACCTTCTCCACTTGGAGACGTAGGACCTCTGGGTCGCAGGCCTCTGCGCAGCACGGATCACCCTCTGCACCAATGGTGGGAGCGATGTCAGCGGCGGAGCCTCCACGCCACCATCGGTAGCGTGTCGATGTCTGGGTGTCGGACTCTCCCGTCTTGGAGAGTGAGGAGGTCTGGTCGCGGCTCCAGCCGGAGAAACTCGTC